>NW_016927021.1:0-7216 GCF_001483705.2 Eufriesea mexicana
TGTCCTTGCCATGCATTCTTCTCTGTTGAAACATATGCTGCCCCTTTTTTGTTTCTTGATTCCATATAACATGCGTTTCCTCTTGTCACTCCTTTTATTTGAACTTAACACATTAGCAATGATCACTGACTTTCACCATTGATATTAATATTTATTTAGATTAGGAATACAACATACCTTTCAATCTCACTGTATTCTCCATATCTTTTTGTTATAAGAGGCCATTACCTACATTAATTCTATTCCTTTTTGTCTGCCTAAACCAGCATCATTTTCTGAATCTTTATTTGACCATCAACGATTTCTGTCTTGTATGTCATATGGCTACCGCACCTAGAATCCAATAGACGTATCATAGTTTACATATTTGTATCGCTGTTTTAACTTTTTCTCGCTATAAAATATAATTCCTGGTATCTACGCTGATGATATTCCATGAGTCTAATAATCAAACTCTGCTATCACTAATGAATGGTGGAAAAACAATGGCTCGTAACCTACGCTATTTAATTACAACTATAGGTTATGTTAATACAAATACTTACATCTTTTTCGTAATGCAGGCACAACTGCATGGACACAACAATGCTTCAGGCGTCTGTTTGCAATTTTTTCTCATTTCCTATGCATTCTCCTGTTCACTTGAAGAAAAATTAGCAAAGCACTCAATTTCTGTGATTAACCCATGAAATTTTATAATTGCGTTGTGAAGGCGTACCTTTGCATATTTATCGTCTTTCAGATAAAGAAATGAATGCTGATTGCCTAATTAAAATCGCTGTTGGGGATGAATTTTCATTTACAATTGTTTATTTACAATGAAAAATGAATGTAAGATAAAAAATATATTGAGAAAACTACCGAAAGTATGGACGGCAATCGAACCCCGGTCCTCCAGTATAGCGCAATTCTCGATCGTCGCCGTTACGCTACAATTTGTCTTGAAACATATTTGAAATAAATATATAATTAAGGAAGTAATAAAACTTTAATCGCAAATATCTCAAAAACTATTGAGTAGTTGCGGCTATAATAATATATTTTCTTGAACTGCATGACGAAATCTACAAACCTGCAAAGGTTCAACTAAATCAGTGACCCGAAGGACTTGCACTCTCCTTGTAAGAATAAAGAATATAATGCTAATGATACTAATTAATATTATATTTCTAGTAGGTATGAAAACATAAAAATTTCGATTTTAACCCTGCCACGGATGATTTGCAAAAAATTTTCTTGCCACGAAGTAAGGAAATAGCTGTGGCACTGTGTTCAAAATTTAGAGTTTTTTGCATTGGACAGAAAAATGTGCTGTCAATTTTCCGAAATTTTATACCAAAATTATAATTATTCTTTTTTGTATTCAATTATATGTCAACTTTGTTGGAGTTGGTACTGGAATTACGCGTAATTACGGTGCTATCGAGCCTAAAGAAGCATACAATTACTGCGGAGTAGTAAAATCCCGTATACATGTTACTATCGAATATTTTCTCCATCTAAACGAATTGAAGACTGTTACGAAATTCTATTCCATGGTTTCTTCTTCAGAAAAACCTACAGAATACGATACTATGTAGCAAAATCGTGATAGATAAAGAACTTTCTGTCAAAGTGCGTAAATAGTGCGTAGAAAGTACTCATAATTTTTGAAAACTAAGGGCGATAGAGCAATTTCGATTACAGATTCATTTCAAGAAACTAAACTTAACAAAAAGTACTCAATGAATATTACAGATTTCAATTCATGTTGAACGGTGTTACTAAAACGTAAATAAATTTATACCTGGTGTTTCGTATGACGGAACAAAACACATGACAGTTCTTGTTGCCAAATTTATGAGATGCTTTTCAGCGATAAGAGCTATATTGAGTCAACACTTTGGCGTATTGCCGACAATACTACACATATATGCAATATCTGTGACAATGTACAGAATATAAAAAAATGATTTATCATCACAGCTAGATTTTACACCCTCGATTTGCTAGACGTAACAAGAATGTAGCGAGACCAGTCGTCTCTCTCTAGATATCACGGAAACTGAAGTTGATCGTCTATTTCGAAATCATCAAAATGACAAATGAAATGGCTCATTTAGAACTTTGTCACTCGAAATTTTTGGCCAACGAAATTAAAACGTAAGCCAGCTGGATTTAAATGAGACACCCTATAGAAACTGAAGCCAGATATTCCTATGCGTCATCGGTCACTCGGCGATGTTTACTAATGCAGAGAAAGGATTCCATTAGCTTTATGCGTAATGCCAAATGCTTTTATTCGCAGAAAGCTTTTGATACTATCAGAGTGAATTCTTGTTACAAAAGATACTTCTTCCTCGATTTTTAATCGTTCCTTCTTATGGACTTAACCCTATTTAAAATTACTTTTAAAAAGGAGAAGAAAATCAGCACTGTTTTGATTCATTTCAAAAGGGATTTATCGGTAAGTTCACTAAAAAATCATCAAAACTGTCGAGATGTATCCTAATCTACTTAATACCATATTTTATATTCAAAATCTAGTGCATTTTGAAACATCCTACGGAATTTATCAATTTACTAGTTCCTCTTTGATTGTAATGGACTTAGAAAATGTTGTAAAACAATATTTTGAATACCATTTTTTTTTATGCATAACCAACAATTGGATTTAGTTTTCGAGATATTAGCAAATTACTTTTGGTATTACCGTATTAAATTCTGTCAATATCTGTGCACCTGTAAGGCTACAACAGGCGCAGATACTAGTTATCTGACACCTGGTAGATATGTTTAAAAAAGTTGTACATTTTTCTAGGAATCGCCAGATGGTTTAAACCAATTATTCTTCGATATATTACTGATTTTTATGCTCTGATAAGTTAATCCAATATTTATCTAAATTTTCGTCGTTTGAACGAAGACGGGGCCCAGTCATACTATCTCTGCACTCCCAGCCTCTAAAGTCTAACCTAACCTAACTTAATCTCCGATTAAACTGAATAATTTTATTTCTTATTTAGCATAAGATTGGATTAGATTCGGTTAAATTATTTTGAGTAGGAGTGTTCCACTCTTCCTCGACACTATCGTTGAAATTTTAAATAAATTTTTGATTAATTTCTATGGCATGAAAATCGACACTACGAGGAGTAACAAAAAGTTCTTTATACCACAGAGAAACCTTGAAAAAATCTCGTTCAAATATAGGTAGTAATTTCCTAATGAGTTCACCCGTTACACAGGATGAACCATGTAACATGATTACGTTGATTATCTTCAATTATTCAGTTATTAGAGAAACAATAAAAAATTATTTCGATGTAAATGGTAAGATGCGAAAGGATAATCAAAAGATAATGACCGTTAATTATTGTTAGATTAACTGTGATTATAAAGACAGAAAAAAACAAATCACTAAAAGCAAAAACGATCAAAGTGATCATGTTGATCCACCATATCATACATGTTATACATCGAGACGATTTTAGAAAACAGCAGGTAAATATTGTATAGACAAAATAAGATTATAATTTGAAAATCTGTTATGAATACAATAATGCCCGCTTCAACGTTCACACTAATTTTTGGAAATGAAATCTCGAAGTGAATTTCAAACGTATCGACTAAAATACATTGTCATACAAAAATTGACATCAATCTTTTCAATTGTTTTGACTAGTCATTCATCCTTTCTCTTCTCTTCAACCGAATTTAAAGAAATCACCTCTCCACATAAGCATCCTAATACAAAAGTGGGCATAACTGTATCTCGAAAACTAAATCAAAGTACCCGTTAATATACAAGAGAAACTTTTTCTAAATATTCATTTCTGCAATACATTAAAACATCGCTGAAATCATTTAATCGAAGGATGAAGCATATATTGACAAGTTTAGACAATTTAAATATTGTTCACTAATTATTATTTACTATTAATTTAAACTGATCGATATGGAATTTGTGGCGAAGGAAGTAAACTCAAAATCACAAACTTTTTATTTGGGTATCTATTAGTTTCTGAGTTATTAATAAGAAAACATTTAGTACTATTATTGAATTCTGCTTATACGTGCACGCCCATGGCGTATGTTTTCAATAAATTAACTTTTTCTGTCTTTAGTAACATTATTAAATTAGCAAAAATCAATTGCTATTATCTCCTCGTTATATTTTTACATTCTACTATTTATGACAAAATAATTTTTCGTTGTTCCTCCAATAATTAAGTAATTGAAGATAATCGAGATAGTCACAGTATAGCCCACCCTGTATATATATTAATCTCCGACCATCATTTAGTTATTGGCTTACTGTTTCTGTAAACACGTCACGATTGCCGGTAACCAACGTATACATAATATAATTGGTGTAATGTACAATTACATGATGTATTATATGATTATGTGATATAGCGGGTGACTGGTTGCAGAAGCATCTTCGTTAAAGTAAGAAACCTTCTAAATCTTAAAGGATAGAGTAAAAATAAAACATTTGTTTCGCAAATTCTAGTGTTATTCACGAATTGATATAAGGAACTGTTTCGTTTCGTGCTTTATGTAGGATAGTGAATATTTAATTCAATATTTACTTATAATGCATATTCCTTTTCAATAAGTTTACCCTTTATACTTATATATATATTTATAAATATATGTTTATAAATACCTACCCTACCCTATAAATTTCATCTCGATCGGTCACTGCAGCTGAATAGAATATAATTTCCATATTAAACATTCTAAATTATAAAGCGATTATCTGTGCACTATTAAATTATCGATTCATTATGGCGATAACATATCACATAATAAGGTTGAATAATTTTCGTAATGTATAAATTGTAATCGCACACAGTATAACATGAAGTTGTGGGGAAAAAAAAAAAAAAAAAGAAGAAAATTGCATCGGCCGGGAATCGAACCCGGGCCGCCCGCGTGGCAGGCGAGCATTCTACCACTGAACCACCGATGCTTACATACTTTGTTGTAAAAAATACTTAATATTACGGAACATAATATATTTATAAATAATAATTGATTGTAATACAATCAAATATTTATTTTATTATTTCTTATAAAAATATGAAAAAATAATATTTTATACTTCCAACTAATACGTTTAAAATCAATTGAGGTATAAACGTAGAGATAGTTAGAAAAGAGAGACTTATAATACTGATTACTTTATTTAAATAGACACATTAAATTACATAAAATAAAAAGGAGAAGCAAAAGTAAAAAATGAAAATATATTACAAGTACGGAAACATAAAGAAAAAAATAGTCTTCGAATCGAACCCCGGTCGCCTAAGTGACTGACGGGGATACTTTCTTCTTTTATTATAACATACGTTCAATGTCCCAGAAGATAATTACAGAAATTTACAGAAAAACCAAAATGTGCGAAAGGGGTTACAAAATGAAGCACTCATGATCTTAGAATTAAAATTGAATTACCACACTTATCGTTATAGCATAATATAAACGTAAGAAATAACTTACATTAGGTCGCATGTTTGCCTATCTATAGAAAGGTATAAAAACTATACAAATTTTGTTTTTAAGTGAAGAGGGAGAAGGGGGTAAACTAGATGAATAAATAATAAGATAAATAGATAAATAAATAAATAGGAGAGAGAGGAGTAGGGGAAGGAGGAAGCATATAAATTTTTATTTATTAACCCTTTGCACTCGACGACTTTTTCGTTACAGAAAAATAGTAATTCGGAGACTTTCTGTCATAGAGTCGACGATATTTTTAAAATGGTAAATGAGAAAACATATGCAAATTAAGACGCAGAATTATTTTTCTTCGACATTCCACACATCGTTGGGTAATTTTAAATTTGATATATTAATTAACGTTGATCTTTAGAATCTGATTAAATGGTGACTGAGAGTCACCTCTCGAGTGCAAAGGATTAAAAGATTATTCTGTACAATGAATAGAAGCAATCTGAAAATTAAGAAAGACAAAACAAAAATGGTTAACAATAAGTAAAACACAAAGAAGGGAGAAGAAAGATAAAAATCGATTTTCTTCCCGTCGGGGAATCGAACCTCGGTCTCTCGTATGACAGGTGTGGATATTAACCACTTTTATTTTTTTTTTCTTTAACATACGTTTAATGCACCAAATATAAATAAAAATATATATATACAGAAAAAACCAAAACGTATAAAAAGATTACAATTGAAAATTTATACTATGAGATCGATGATTTCAACATGAAGCATTCGCGATTAGAATTAAATTTAAACTACCGCGCTTATCGCTATAGGATAATATAAACCTAAGAACTAACTTATATTAGCGTAGGGATACTTTTGATTGGCGAATATAAGGAATAAGAAATGTTCTTTAATTACAATATATTATTTATTACGAGCTAAAGAGACTTAGAGGAGTAAGGTACAAACTAAAAGACTAGACTAATAACTGAACTATGATCACGCAACTAACATTTGCACATTGACTCTTCTTCAAACTTCGTAACGGACTGGACTTGTTTTAGGACAGCCCTTGCATCCTCATTTAAACCTTACACTCTGTCTTCTTTCACACTCATGCTTTCTTTCTCAATCACGCATTTCTCATAGCCTCGCACTCGGAAGGTCACGTACCCTAAACACTCAAACGCATTCCTAGGCTTTCACTTACATTCGACACTACCATAAATATCCCGTTCATCCGATCCTTACACGCGGTCATTCATCCTTCCACGTGCACTCCAAAACATCACTCTGGACGTCTAACATTCGACCTGAACCCTAGACTGCTGTTTATTGCCCGTCAACAGCTAGGTAGGCCCAAGTGTTCCTTTATGTTCACTCTCAAGTCCTAGCATTCCTACAATAGATTGCGTGTTTGCCTATAGAAAGGCACGAAAACTATGCAGCATTTGACTTTAAGTGGGAAAGAAAAGGGGTAGACTAGATTAATAAATATATAAATAAATAAGGAGGAGGAGAAAAGGGAGGAGGAGAAAAGGGTGGAGGAGAAAAGGGAGGAGGAGCGGTATATATATTTTATTTATTCAAAGATTATTCGATACAATACTTACAACTATGAGCAATCTGAAAAATTACGAAAGACAAAAGAAAAATGATTAAGTAAAAATATGAAAGGGGAAAAAAGAACAAAAATTATAATCTCCCCGTCGGGGAATCGAACCCCGGTCTCCCGCGTGACAGGCGGGGGTACTAACCACTTTTTTTTTTTTTTTTTTTT
>NW_016927021.1:10034-11614 GCF_001483705.2 Eufriesea mexicana
TCGATTTTCTGTCCGATGATATGGGAAAGTTGTTTCTTCCCCATATGCAAGTTGTTCGTATGTACAGTTTCAAAGTGAGTCCCGAGTACGTTTAGCTTGTCCTCTGTCTCTGTAACGAGTATGTCCCGTGGCGCGTTTGTCCCTCGAGCGTCGAATCGTACGTTCGTGTTCCGGAGGAGGTGCGCATCCGCCATGGGAATTTTTAACGTTCCTATGGCGTTTGCCTCCTTTGGTCGGAATATGCTGTTAATCGCGGGAAAGAACTTGGACGACTGGCGCGGAGATATTTTGGAAATTTTCGCTTTCCAGAAATCGTTTACCGATTCGTGGAATGCTTTTTTGATCTCGCGACGAATATCTTTAAGGGCGGCTTTGAGCGCTGCTATCGACGCGTCGTTTCTATTCGTGTACGATTCGAGTCTCGAGAGTCTGTTTAGTCTCGTAATTATGTAGCTTTTGTGTGCGCGTAGCTGTTTGATACGGGGGGTGATGTATTTGTCGGTCGAGTTGGTATTTTTCACGCGTGGGATCGTACAGTCTATAGCTCGGTTTATGTTGCAGTCCAGTTTGTCAAGGAGGTTGTCGATTTCTTGTACGTTTAGATTTCTGTTATTCGGTATGTCCGGGATTTCCGTCGTCGTTAAGAATTTTCGGAATTTCGTCCAGTCGGCTTTGTGGAAATTGTATCTGTCCGGTGTCACTGATTCGTCTATTTCAAGCGTTTCCATCGAGGGTATCGATATTTCTATCAACACCGCTCGGTGGTCGCTATCGTATTCGAAAGAGTCCAGAGTGTTGTGGCTGGGTGTCTTGTGAAATTTAATGCGGTTATCCGCTAAACACAGGTCTATGTACGCGTTACTTTTGGGGTAAGAGGGTACAGCTGTCCCGCGAACGGAGAGTCGGTACGGTACGTAGTTTTCGAGGGTCCACTTATTCAGGGATATACCTCTGCTATTGTTTATAGCGTTACCCCAGGAGTGGTGTTTGGCGTTCAGGTCACCGGCTAGAACGTAATAATGATTGTCTTTCTGCAATTCTAGTTGCCGAAAGAGCAATTTGAACTCTGCCATAAATTCTTTCTTACAATTGCTCGTTGCGTACCCCGCTATCACGAATAGCTTAGCATCGCCCTGAAGCTTTATTTCTATAACTGTAGATTCGAAGCTTTTGTTCGTCGTTTCGTGGTCTATGCAAATATGTCTGAATTTAAGGTTCTTACGTATGACAATGCCCGTTCCGCCAGCTTGTTTTGCGTTAAATCTATCGTTTCTAACAAAATTGTAGTTTTCGAATACAATTTTGTGTCGGGGACTTAATTTAGTCTCGCAAAGTACAACCATGTCCGGTTTGCGGATGTTGAGACAATCCAGGAGAGAGGCGCGTCTTTCGTTGGTTATTATTGAATTTACATTAATTTGGACAATGTTGAGTCGGCGTAACGTAAGTTTGTTGGCGGTGCGCGACTGTTCTGTGCTCCCGAAATTATCCATTAAAAGTCTATTCCGAGAGTCTCTGCGATAACGTTGATTCTATTGCTATTGGTTTCTACGTACTCTGTTATTCGTGCGATCTGATTG
>NW_016927022.1:0-583 GCF_001483705.2 Eufriesea mexicana
GTGCTGTTCACAGCAATGCGGTTGATGTTTGCGAGCTGCTGTGCTCTAGTACACCGTGCTTGTTTCAGTGGAGGTCAGCAATAGTGGTCCCGCCACGTAAGGTTGAGTAAGGCTTCGGTTGTATGCGTTACGTTTGGCTAGGTTAGGATTGGCTACATTGACCTCTTTGCTATTCACAGCTTTTCAGTGGTTTTCAGCGCCCTGCATTGCTCTACTGTACTCTGCTCGTCTCAGGGGAAGCGAGCAATGGTGGTCGTTGCACGTTACGTTGAGCTGTGTTTCGTTTGGTTATGTCACGATTGGTTAAGTTAGGAGATGATAGCTTCGACTTTTGTGTTATACACTGCTATTCTGTGGACGTCTGCGCCCCACTGTGATCTGGTATGTTCAGCTTGGCCTTGGGAAAGACACCAATAGCGGTCAAGGCACGCTATTCTGTGTTAAGCTACGTTTGGTAGGGTTAAGTTGGGTCAGGTTACGTTCTGATATCTTTGACTTTTGTTCTGTACATTGACATTCGGGGGCTTAATGCGCTCTACTGTGACCTAGTACGCCCTGCTTTGGCATGTGGAGGCCAGAAACT
>NW_016927023.1:0-917 GCF_001483705.2 Eufriesea mexicana
TAATATCGTGGTGGGCTAACTTTCTTGCATAGATAAGGAGGAAAGATTCTATTGGCGTGCTATCGCCCTTGCAATGCTATAGAATTTGGCTGGAAAATACATTTTTATTGACATTTTCGACTAATATCGAGGTGAAAAAACTTTCTGTCATGAATAAGGACGAAATATTATATTGGCGTGCTATAGCCATTGTAATGCTATAGAATCTGGCTGGAAAATTCAATTTTATTGCCATTTTCTACTAATATCGCGGTGAGCTAACATCCTTGCATAGATATGGATGAAATAGCCTATTGGCGTGCTTTAGCCGTTGCAGTGCTGTAGAATCTGGCGGAAAAATTCAATTTTACTGACATTTTCGACTAATATCCTGGTGACCTACCTTTCTTGGATATAAAAGAAGGAAATATTCCACAGGCGTAATATAGTGACTGCAATCCTATAGTATATGGCTGGAAAATTCAATGTTAATGACGTTTTCGACTAATATTGTGGTGACATAACTTTCTTGAATATATAAGTGGGAAAGGTTCTACTGGCGCGCTATAGTCATAGCGATGCTATAGAATCTGGCTGGAAAATTCAATTTTATTGACGTTTTGGACTAATATCGTGGTGAAAATACTTTCTTGCATATATAAGGAGGAAAGATTCTAGTGGCGAGCTGTAGTCCTTGCAGTGCTATAGAATCTGGCGGGAAAATTCAATTTTACTGACATTTTCGGCTAATATCCTGGTGAGCTACCTTTCCTGGATATAAAAGAAGGAAACATTCTACTGGAGAGCTGTAGTCATTGGGATGCTATAGAATATGGCTGGAAAATTCAAATTATGGCTGGAAAATTCAATTCTAATGATATATTCGAATAACATCGTGGTCAGGTAACTTTCTGGTATAAATATGGACGAAATGTTCC
>NW_016927024.1:0-591 GCF_001483705.2 Eufriesea mexicana
CCACGATATTAGTCCAAAATGTCATTAAATTTGAACTTTTCAGACACATTCTATTGCAATGCAATGGCTATAGCAAACCAATAGAACCTAACCTCGTTGTTTTCGCAGAAAACATGGCCCACCTCAATATTAGTCGAAAATGTCTATGTAATTGAACACTTCAGGCAGATTCTATTGCAACGCAATGGCTATAGCAAACCAATAGAATCTTTCCACCATATTTACGCAGAAAGGTTTGCTCACCGCAATATTAGAAGAAAATGAGATTAAAATTGAACTTTTCGGTAAGATTCTATTGCAACGCAATGGCTATGGTAAACCAATTCGATCTTATCCCTCGTTATTTATGCAGGAAATCTTGCTCACCACGATATTAGTTGAAAATGTCAATAAATTTGAACATTTCAGCAAGATTCCTTTGCACTGCAATGGCTATAGCAAACCAACAGTATCTTACCTCGTTGTTTTCGCAGGAAACATGGCCCACCTCAATATTTGTCGAACATATATATAGAATTGCACTTCTCAGGCAGATTCCATGGTAACGCAATCGCTATAGCTAACCAATAGAATCTTTCCAACTTATTTACA
>NW_016927025.1:0-781 GCF_001483705.2 Eufriesea mexicana
ACGTTTGCACTTGGTTGCATGCAATAGAAAGTCATTGATCGCCGAAACAAGTTGCTAGACATCCACTTATCTGTATGAAAGTGCTTTCGTTGCAAATTCCGTGGTTACGACGTCGGAATATAATAATGTAGTCGCTGTAGGACGCATAGCGAACCCTAACGAACTGGTGTTTTACGTTTGTAGGCGGCGAAAAATAAGTACGCCGTGAGTCGGCGGCTAGCAATGGGCCACGGTGCTCCATAATAGCGTTGATCTAAATATTAGGCCCTATTGCCATTTGCGTGCATGCGAGCAGCATGGATTCCTGCGAGCTTGTAACACTCTACAACGTAGCGGCGCTTCCCTCTAAACAAAGCACAGTCCGACGCTACCTTCAGACAATTTCCAAACGAAACATCCTGTCTATTATTAATTCCTCTCATCGTGCGAAAAACGCGCGAAAAGACGCGCGATCTGATCAAGGTACGTGACTGGAATGCGTTCGGCTGCTGCAAATGTATACGTTCTAGACGCACTTGACGAAAACATTTACTAAAGCCTTCTGCTGCAACGCTTGTACCCTAGAATATACATGCCCATATTGTTACGTGGATTTGAGAATATTGGCAAATTAACTATTCTGTGTTAAGAAGCAATTTCTCGGGAAATATTATTATTCAAATTATTATTAGCTACCGTAATTTTTTCAGCATGATTTTATCGTGTATACAAATAGCTCGAACGTCTAGTCCCAGTGATTGTTTCCGGAATTGTTAATTTTGAGCTTTATTTACACAGAATT
>NW_016927026.1:0-751 GCF_001483705.2 Eufriesea mexicana
ATTGCTGCCCTCCCCATCGCCGAGCAGAACATATTAGAGGAGAGTAGGGATCAGAAATGCACCGAATAGCAGTGTCTAGAACGAAAGTCAAAAACATCCTAACATAGCCTGACATAAACCGGCCTAACCGAGCGTAGAATATCCAAGCCTAGTGCGCCACAGCTACCATTTCTGGCCTCCCCAGAGCACGGCAGAGCATCTTACAGCACATTAGATCGCGGATATCCACCGTATAGCAGCAAATTGCATAAAAGTCAAAGTAGCCTCTCCCAACCTAGCCAAACGTAACACATCCAAAACGTAACCCAAATTTCCCTGACATGGCGAGACCGCTATTGCTGTCCCCCACAGAGGCAAGCATAGTGTAAAAGAACACAGTAGTGCGCATAAATCCACCGCATTGTAGTGAATAGCACAGAAGCCGAAGGTATCCTTACCTGACCTGACATAACCGAACCGAACCAGACGTATCATATCTCAATATGAAGTGCCGCCACCACTGCTCCTGACCTCCCCAGAGCCAAGCAGAGTGTAGTAGAGCACAGTAGATGGCAGATGTCTAGCGTAAAATGGTGTATAGCACGACAGTCAAAGCTATCCTAACATAACGTGACCTGACCTAACCTAACCGAACATTACCTAACATAACCCAACTTGCCACGAACGCTACTGCTCGCCACCTACCGTCCGCTACAGCTCGCCACCTCAGGGCCAAGCTGACAATATTAGACCACAGCAGATCGCAGAAATC
>NW_016927027.1:0-498 GCF_001483705.2 Eufriesea mexicana
TGTTTGATTATGTTACGATTGGTTATGTTAGGATCGGGTAGCTACGGCTTTTGTTCTACACACCGCTGTACGGTGAATTTCGGCGCAATGATGTGCTCTGATATTTTCCGCTTGGCTCTGGGGATGCCGGCAATAGAGGTCTCGGCACATTATGTTGTGCAATGTTACGCTTTGTTTGGGCAGCTTTGGCTAAGATCGGTAGGGATGGCTACGAATTTTGTGCTATACACTGCTATTCGGTGGTGTTCTGCGTTCTACATTGCCACACAATATTCTGCTTTGCCCTGCCTATGCCAGCAACAGAGATCTCACGCGTTGGATACAGTTATGTCACGTAAAGCACTAGCGATCACTATTGCTGGCGTCAACCCAGATACAAGAGGTGTATAATAGGACACAGTGCAGGAGAGATGTCCATATGATATAGTGTTGGGTACAAAATTAGAAGCTATCATAACCTAACCCAACCTAACCTAACATAACCATACGTAATGTGAA
>NW_016927028.1:0-488 GCF_001483705.2 Eufriesea mexicana
TGAATCTGGGGAGGCCAGCAATTGTGGCTTCGGCACGTGAGGTCCAGTTATGTCACGTTTGGTTTGGTTAGGTTATCTTTGACATTTGTGCTCTACGCCGCAGTGAGGCGGATTTCTGCGCTGTGGTACGCTGTAGTATATTCTGCTTGGCTCTGGGAGGCCAGCAATATGGCTCGCGGGACGTTAGGCGAAGTAGTATTATGTTTGGTTGTGATAGGATTGGCTAGTTTAAGACAGGATAGCTTTGACTTTCCTGCTGCACCCTGCCTTCTCTTCATTTCTGCGTTCTGCTGTGCTCTAGTATGTTCTGCATGGTCCTGGGCAGTGCAGCAGTAGAGGTCTCGCCACAGTTTTTGTTGGGTCAGGTTACGTTTGGTTACGTTACGTTTTGCTATGTTGGGATATGATAGCCTTGATTTTTGTGTTATACTCTGCTATTTGGTGGATTTCTGCGCTCTGCTCTGCCGCAATATTTTCCGCTTGTCTCT
>NW_016927029.1:0-527 GCF_001483705.2 Eufriesea mexicana
GGCAACGAAGAAAGAAGGAACCCACCGAATAGCTGTGTACAGCGCGAAAGTCAAAGGCAACCATAACATAACCAATTGTAACCCTACCAAGTGTAGCCAGACTCAACCTAACGTGCCGCCGACAATAATGCTGACATCACCAGTGCCAAGCAGAATATATTAGAAGAGAGTAGGTCGCAGGAATCCATGGAAACGCTGTGTATAGCAGAAAAGTCGACGATAACCAAGCCTAATCCAGACAAACCTAAGCTAACCGAACGTAGTAAACTGAACATGCCTTGCCGACGTCACAGTCGCTCACTTCCCCAGAGCCAAGCTGAGTATACTAGAGCGCAGTATAGCGCTGGAAGCCACCAAACAGCAGTGTATAGCACAGAATCCAACCGCCCTAACCTGACCAAACCTAGAATTACAAAGCCTAACGTGCCGAGACCACTCTTGCTGCCCTCCCGTGGCCAAGCGGCACACAATAGAGGAGAGTAAAGCGCAGATATCCACAGAATCGCAGTGCATAGCACAATGGTCGA
>NW_016927030.1:0-510 GCF_001483705.2 Eufriesea mexicana
TTACCTTGAGTTAGCTTACGTTTGGTTTGATTAGGTTATGTTAAGTTTGGCTGGAATAGCTTTTACTGTCGTAACAAACACTATAATGAGGTGGATTCCTGTTATCTTCTGTACTCTAACATGTTCTGCTTGGGTTTGGGGAAGCCTGCAGCAGTGGTCGCGGCACGTTATGTCGCGGTAGGCTACGTTTGGTTATGCTATGCTAGCTTGGGATAAGTTTGGACAGATATACCTTTTGTGCCATACTCTGCTACCCTATTTATTTCTGCGCTCTACTGTCCTCTAGTAAGTTCTGCTCGACCCTGTGGAGGCCAGCAGTAGTGGTCGCGGTAAGTTAGATTTAGTTATGCTACGTTTGGTTAAGTTAAGATTATATATGTTATGATAGGGGTGCTTTGACTTTAACTTTCGCGATATACATTGATATTTGATGGCTTTCGGCGCACAACTGTGCTCTACTATACCATGCTCGAATAGGGGAGACCAGCAATGGTGTTTGCGGTACGTTGG
>NW_016927031.1:0-1037 GCF_001483705.2 Eufriesea mexicana
AGAGCACAGTAGCTCGCAGAAATAATCCGCATTGCAGTGAAGAGCACAAAATTCGAAGATATCACAATACAACCTGACATAACCGAACCTACGCAAACGTAGCGTAACTCAGCAGAGCGTGCAGCGACCGCTGTTGTCGAAATCTCCAGAGCCAAGCAGAATAAAGCAGAGCACGGTAGATCACAGGAACTCGCCGGATAAGGGTGTATAGCACGGAAGTCGAAAGCATCATACGTAACATAACCTAATCAAACGTAGCCTAACTCAAAATAACCTGCCGCGACTATTGCTGGCCTCCACAGCTCCAAGCAGAATATTGTAGGGCACAGTCGAGTGCAGAAATCCTTCGAAAAGCATTGTATAGCACGAAAGTCAAAGATACCCTGGTCGAGCTTGACAGAACCTAACCTAACCAGATTAACATAACTCAACCTAACGTGCCGAGACCACAATCGCTGGTGTCCCCGGAGCCATACAGATGATACAGGAACGCAGTAGAACGCAGAAATCCGCGGATAGCAGTGTATAGCACAAATATCTGAACTGTCATATCCTAACCGCACCAAACGTAACACAACCGGACGCAGCATAGCTCAAACTAACGTGCCGAGACCACAATTTCTGGACACCCCATAGTCATCAGAACATGCAAGAACACTCTGGAGCGCAGTAGTCCACCGCATAGCAGTGCATAGCGCAAAAGTCAATGCCATCTTGTCCTAATGTATCCAACATTAACAAAGACAAAAGCTACATAGCACAGCCTGACGTACCTCGAGCACATCTGCTGACATCCACATAGTCGAGTAGAACTTACTAGAGGGCAGTAGGGCGCAGAAGTCCATTGAAACGCAGTGTATGGCGCAAAAGTCATATACATCCACACCAAACCCGGGCTAACGTAACATAACCAAACGTAGTCTGCCTGATCTTAACGTGCCGCTGCCGCATTTGCTGGCTTCCCGGGGCCAAGATGAATGTAGTAGAGCGCAGTCGAACGCAGAAATCCACCGAGCAACAGTGTAGAGCACGAAAGC
>NW_016927032.1:0-664 GCF_001483705.2 Eufriesea mexicana
TTTGATTTATTAAAATATATTCGGAGCACATAACCAGAGTTAGTAAACTGACATCAGAGCCATTTATGATCTCGTTGCGAAACTCCAGCTTCGAGTCTAAAATCATAATGTAAATTTATAGTACAAGTGGAAAAATTACTAAATTATAGGCTATTACTAGTATATATAACGTGTTTGTGCAAAATTTGCATAAAGCTGATAAATTTCTACACTTATTGTTAATAACAAATTAAAAGTGATAATATCAAATAGCTTGCAAAGTATATTAACAATATAAGTCAAAAAAGTTAATAAAATATTAGCTACTACTTAAATAAACGTATTTCTGTTAAAATGTATTCATAACTTACAAAAAGTTAATAAATTAATAAATTTGTTGTTGATAACAAATTAATATCATTGATAACAAATAGTTTGCAACGTATATTAACGATAAAAGTCAAAAAAGTTAACAAATTATTAGTTATTACAGCGGAAAAATTAGTTTTAAAGGAATCGGAAAAGTTCGGAAATTTTCGCCGATCTTCGGCCGGCCGCCGCTATATAAGGGGCCCGCGAGAAGGCTCGAGCCAGTTGTCGCTTTAACTTCGGAAGGACCGCGTTAACATTCTTTCTTTTTGTTTCAGGTATTAATTATCTTTCTTCTTTCAGATTCTATTTCTTT
>NW_016927033.1:0-14145 GCF_001483705.2 Eufriesea mexicana
ACTATTGCTGGCATCCACAGAGACAAGCTGAACATATTAGATGAGGGCAGAGCTCGGAAATCCATAGAATTGCAATGCGCAGCGGAAACGTCGAAGCTACCCTAGCCTAACCCATGCTAACCAGAACCCTCCGAACACAACATAACGAGCCGAGACAACTGTTGCAGGCCTCCCCGTGCGAAGAAGTGTTTGTTAGAGCAATGTAGAGCGCAGAAATCGAACGAGGAGCAGCGTACAGCACAAAAGCTGAAGCTATCTTTAGCAAACGTATCCCAAGCTAACACAACCAAACGTAACATAACACAACCTATCGTACCACGACCGCTTTTTCTGGCTTCCCCAGAGGCACGCTAAATACGATAGAAGACAGTAGCTAGCAGAAATCCATAGAATAGTAGTGCACAGCACAAATGACAAATCTACCCCAACCTAGAACGACCAAGCGTAAGCTAACAGACCCTTACGTACCGCGACCACTATTCCTGGTCTCCCCACCCCGGAGCCAAGCATAACATACTAGATGGTAGCAGAGCACAGAAATACGTAGATGAGCGGCGTATAGCAGAAAAGTAAAAACTATCCTCTCCTGTCCTAAACTAGACTAACCTACCGAAACGTAACATATCACGAACTGACGTGCCGAGACTACCGTTTCTGGCATCACCAAAGCGAAGCAGAATGCGTTAAAGCAATGCAGAGCGCAGGGCTCGACCTCGCAGAAGTGTGTAGCGCAAGAGTCGAAGCTACACTAACCAAATCAATCCTAACCTAACCTAAGCGAACGTTACACAACTCAACATAACGTGTACAGTACACTATATCTGGCGTCCACAAAGACATACAGAACATTGTAGAGCACAGGGTAGCGCAGAAATCCATAGGACAGCTGTCTGCAGCACAAAAATGAAAGCCATCCTAACCTAACACGACGAAACCTAACATTACCATACGTAACCTAACCATACCTAACCTGCCGCACCAGTATTTCTGGCCTCACTGCGGCCAAGCGGAACATATTATAGAGGATCAGAGGGCAGAAACACATAGAATAGTAGTGTATAGCAGAAGAGTCAAGGCTACCGTTGCCTAACACAGAATAATCTGGACCTTCCGTACGCAACATAGCTCAACATAATGTTCCGCAAACTCTATCATGCCAAGAGACATGAAGAACATATTAGAGGAGGGTAGATCGCAGATATCCATAGATTAGCGGTGCATAGAAGAAAAGTCGAAGCTGTCCTAACCTAATCCGAACGAACCTAACATAGCCAAACCTAATTTAACTCAAGCTAACGTGGCGAGACAACTGTTGCTGGCCTCCCCGGAGCCAAGCAGTATATTCTAGAGCAACGTAGGGAGCAGAAATACACCCAATAGCAGTGTACAGCACAAAACTCAAAGCTATCCTATCGTAAAATAACCAAACGTAACGAATTCATGCGTAACATACCTCAACGCAACGGGCAGAGACCACTATTTCTGGCCACCACAGCGCCAAGCGAAAAGCATTAGGGCACGGTAGAGCGCACAAAATCCACCGAACCGCAATGTAGAGCACAAAAGTCAAAGCCATCTTAACCATATATAATCTGGCATACCCCAACCATACGTAATATGACACAACCTGCCGTGGCGCGACAACTATTGCTGGCCTCTACACGGCCAAGCAGGAAATATCAAAGGAGAGTAGAGCACAGGAATCTACCGAATAGCAGTGCATAGAACAGATGTCAAAGCTATCCTCTCCTACTTCAACCAAACGTAACATAACCATACGTAGCATAACTCAAACTAACGTGAGGAGGATAACATTACTAGCCGCCCCAGAGCTGAGGAGAGTATGGTAGTGCAACGTAGGTCTTAGAAATACTCCGAATAGCAGTGTATGGTACAAAAGTCGATGAAATCCTAACCTAACCTTACCTAACATCACGTAATCGTACGTAGCATAACCCTAGATTGCGTGCCGCGACCACTGCTCCTGGACACCACTGACCCAAGAACAATGCGGTAGAGTACAGTAGATCTCAGGGATCCACCGGATAATATTGTATAACGCGATATTCAAAGCTTTCCTAACCAAACTTAACCTAACCTAAGCAAACTGTACGTAACCTAACTCAATCTAACGTGCCACGACCAATAATGCTCGGCTCCAGAGGAGTCCAGTAGAGTATAGTAGAGCAATGCAGAGCGTGGATATCCTCCGAATAGCAGTGTGTAGCACAAGTGTCATAGAAACCCTAACGAAGCCTTCCCAACCTTTCCCAACGAAATGCAACGTAACTCAACCTAACGTGCCGAGACCATTAGTACCGGACACTCCAGAGACAAGCAGAATATACTACAGCACAGCGGAGCGCAGAAACCGAGCGCATTGCAGTGTACAGCACAAAAGCCGTAGGTATCCTGACGTAATATGTCTTAACCTAACCAAACGGAGGGTAGCATAGCACAGCGCATCGTGCCGTGACCGTTGCTCCTGGCTTCCCCATAGCTAAGCATTATGTACTAGAGCACAGTCGATCACAGGAATCCGCGGATTAACAGTGTACAGCACGAAAGTCGTAGCTACCCTAAACAATGGTAACCTAACACAACCTAGCCAAACGTAACATGACCCGACCTAACGTGCCAAGACTACTATTGCTCGCACCCCTGAGACGATCTGAGTATAGAAGTGCAATGTAGAGCGCAGAAATCCACCGAAGTACAGTGTATAGCACTAAAGTCTATGATATCCTAACCTAACCTGGCCTAACATAACCAAGCGTAGTATATTACAACGTAGCATGCCGCGACCGCTGCTGCTGACATCGCCAAAGCCAAGCAGCATATAGTAGAGCGCTCTAGATCGTAGAAGTCCACCGAAAAGCAGTGTAAAGAACTACAGTCAAAGCTATCCTAACCAAACTTAACATAACCCAATCTGAACAAGCATAACCTAACTCAACCTAACGTGCCACGACCACTATTGTTCGCCTCCCCAGATTCGAGCAGAGTACAGAAGAGCTGTGTAGGGAGCGGCAATCCACCGAAGATCAGTGTATAGCGCAAAATTCAAATAACCAAGCCTAACATAACTGAACCCAACGTGCCACGACCGACATTGGTGGCCACCCACTGGTCGAGCAGGGAATGCAAGAGAAATGTAGAGGGCAGACATCCACCGAATAGTGGAGTATAGCACCAAAGTCAAAACCATCCTAGCTAACGTATCCAAACGCAACATGACGAAGCGTAACCTAACTGAGTTTAACGTGCCTAGACCACCATTGCTGACCGTCACAGCGACCAGCAGAGTATACCAGAGAACTGTGCAGAGCAGAAATCGGCTGCATTGCGTTTTAAAGTACAAAAGCCAAAGCTATCCCACCCTAACATAAGCAAACGTAACATAACCAAAAGTGATCGAATTCAAGCTAACGTACAGCACAGAAGTCAAAGCTTACCTTAACCAGACCTAACCAAACCTATCATATCCAAACGTAACCTGACTCAACCTAACGTGACAAAGCCACTATTCCTGGCGTCCCCAGAAGCCGGCAGAGAGTGGTAAAGCGCAGTAGTGCGCAGAAGATCATAGAATAGCAGCGTGAAGCAGAAAGGTCAAAGCCATCCTTACCTAAGCCATCGTATCCTTGGATAACCGAACGTAATGTATCCCAACCTAACGTGCCGCGGCCACTGTTGCTTGTCCTCGCAGAGCTAAGCAGAACATTTGAGAGGAGGGTAGAGCGCAGATGTCCACAGGAACGCAGTGTATAGAAGATACGTCAATGTCATCCTTTCCTACCTTAGCCAAACTTAACGCAACCAAACGTAATATAACTCAAACTGAGGCGCCTCGGCCGCTATGGCTGGCCTTCACAGAACGAAGCAGGACATATTAGAGGGGAGTAGGGCGCTGAAATCCAAAGCATCGCAGTGTACAGCAGAAAATTCGGAGCTATAGGAACCTAAGCCAAGCTTACATAGTTTAACCAAACGTAACACAACTAAGCCTAGCGTGCAGCGGACATTATTGGTGGACTCCACAAGGCCAAGCCGAAGACATTAGAGGAAAGCAGAGGGCAGGTGCACATAGAATCACAGTGCATGCCACAGTAGTCAAACCCACACTAACCTAACGTAGCCAAACTTAGCATAACTGAAAGTGGCCTAACAATGCGTAACTGGCCGAGGCCGTTATTGCTTGCCTCCGGAGAGCCGAGTAGAATATACTGGAGCGCAGTAATCCACTGCATTGCAGCGTACAACACAGAAGTCAAAGGTACCCTAACCTAACCTGTCAGAACCTAACCGCACCAAACGTAACTTGACCCAACGTAACGCGCGGAGACTGCAATTGCTGGCCTCGCCAGAGCCAGGCATGGCATATTACAGCACAATGTAGCGCGGAAACCAACCGATCGACAGTCTATACCACGAAAGTCAAAGCAATCCAAACCTAGCCAGAGCTAACGTAGAATAACGAAACTTATCCAATCTCCACCTATCGTACAGAGACCACTATTACTGGCGTTCTAGAGTCGAGCAGAGTATAGTAGAGCAATGTAGAGCGTAGAAGTCCGCCGAACTTCGGTGTATAGCACAAAAGTCAAATCTATCCCATCCTAACCTGACCAATCGTAGCAGTACCAAACGCAGCCAAACACAACCTATCGTGCCGTGACCTCTACTGCTGGCCTCCCTAGAGCCGAGCAGAGTATAGTACAACGCAGTAGAGCGCCGAAAGCCATCAAATAGCAATGTAAATCACAAAGTCAAAGATATCTATACTTAAACGGACCTAAGCCTACCTAACCAAACTTAGAGTAGCTAAGCCTAACGGGTGGCGAACACTAATGCCGGCTTCCCCATAGACGAGCAGGATACGATATAGCACAGTGGAACACAGAAGTCCATAGCATATCACTGTTGGGCACATATGCCAAAGCTATCCTTACCTAACCCAACGTAACCAAACCAAGCAAAACGGATTTTAACAAAACCTAACGTGCCGCGACCAGTATTGCTGGCCTCCACAGAGCCTTGCGGAGCGTAATAGAGGAGAGTAGAGCGCAGAAATACATAGAATCGCAGCGTACAGCAGAGAAGTCAATGGGATCCAAACCTAACCCAAACTAACATAACCTAATCCAACGTAGCAAAGCGAAGCGTAACGTGCCGCGACAACTGTTTCCGGCCTCCCCAGGGTCTAGCAGAATAGAGCAGAGCAAAGTCGAGGGCAGCAATCCACCGAATATCTGCGTATAGCACGAAAGTCGAAGCTGCCCTAACCGAACGCAACCTAACCTAACCTAACAAAACGCAACCTAACACAACGCAACGAGTCACGACCGCTATTTATGGCCGCCCGAGATCCGAGCGGAGTATAGTATGGCAACGTATACCGCAGGAATATTCCGAATAGCAGTGCACAGCACAAAAGTCGTAGCAATCCTGTCCTAACCTAACAAAGCATAACATACCTGAACGTGACATAACTGAACCTAATGTGCCGAGACCATTATTGCTGGAATCCTCAGTGGGAAGCATAGCATAATAGAGCAGAGTAGCGTACTGTAGTCGACAGCACTCCTGCGTATAGCAAAAAGTCAAATATATCCTAACCTAGCCTGTCTTAACTTAAAGTAACCGAACGTAGCGTAACTGTACCTAGCATGCCGAGACCAGTACTGCTGGCCTCCGAGATCGAAGCAGAAAATATTGGAGCACAGAAATCCACAGAATATCGGAGTATAGCACAAATGTCGGCAATATTGCTACCAAGCATAGCCAAGCCCAACCTAACCATACGTAATATAACACAACCTGAGGTGCAGTGACCATTATTCTCGGCATCACCAGAGGAAGGCAGAATAAAATGGAGCAACTTTGAGCGCAGGAGTCCGTAGAATAGCAGTGTATAGGGAAAAGTCAATGCTGCCAGTGCAATGCCTCACCCAAGCCAGCGTAACTTAAACAAACGTAGCCTAACTCAGCGTAACGTGCCGGGACCATAATTGCGGGTCTCCCCAGAGTCGGGCAGATCATATTAGAGGAGAGCAGAGCGCAGAAATCCATACAGTGTCAACGTAGAAAGGAAAAGTCAGAGCTACCCAACCTAATCCGCACCAACGTAACCTATTCAAACGAAACATACCCCAATATAACGTGCAGCGGCCACTATTGCCGACTGCACCAGGGCCAAGCAGAATGTTGTAGAGAACAGACGATCGCAGATTTCCGCCGAATAACGTTGTGTAGCACGAAAGTCAAAGCTGTCCTAATCGAACATAGCGTAACACTAACTGTCCATACGTAACCGAAAACAACCTAACGTGCCGAGACAGCAATTTCTGGCTTCCCAAGGTACAAGTAGAAAATATTAAAGCACAGTAGGGTGCAGAAACTCCCCGAGTAGCAGCGCGCAGCAAAGAAGTCAATGCTACGCAATCCTAACATAGCAAAGCCTATCATAGCCAAACGCAAATTAACTCAACGTATCGTGCCGTGACCGCTACTGCTGACAACGCCAGAGCCAAGCAGCACAGGTTAGGGGAGAGGAGATTTCAGAAATCCATAGAAACACAGTGTATAGGCGAAGGTCATGGCTATCCTAACCGAAATATACCAAACTTAACCACCCAAATGTAACATAATCGTGGTAGCGGCAAGATACGTTTGGTTAGGTTAGGTTGGATTATGTTTGGTCAGGTTGCCTTCGCCTTTTGTGCTATGCAGAGCAATGTGGTCGATTTCTACGATCTACTGCGCCGTAGCATATTCTGCGCGGCTCTGCCGATGCCAGCAATAGTGATCACGGCAAGTTAGTTTGGGTTAGGTTACGTTTGGTTAGGTTAGGATAGGATAGATCCGACTTTCATGCTATACGCTGCTATTCGGTGGATTTCTGCGCTCTCCTGTGCTATAATATCATCTGCTTGGCTCAGGGATGCCAGCTATAATGGTCTCGGTATATTACGTTAAGTTATGTTACGATTGGTTCTATTACGTTTTGATAGGTTAAGGTAGGATTGCCTCGACTTTTGTGAAATACGCTGCCATTCGTTACATGTCTGTGCCCTACATTGCTCTACTCTACCCTTCTCGGCTCAGGGGAGGTCAGAAATAGCGACCGCGACGCACTAGGTAGGGCTAGGTTACGTATGGTTAGGTTAGGCTTGTCTGGGTTATGTAGGATATCTTTGTCTTTTGTGCTGCACACTACTGTGCGGTGGATTTCTGCGCGCTACACTGCTCTAGTATGTACTGCTTGGCACTGTGGAGGCCGGAAACTGTTGTCACGGCAGGTTAGGTTGTGTTAGGTCACGTTTGGCTGTGCTATGTTTGCTTGGTTCCGGTTTGGATAGCTTTTACGTTTCTGTTGTACCCTACGATTATGTGCCTTTCGGCGGTCCCAACTCCTATAATATGATCTGCCTGACACTGGTGAGCCCAGCAACAGCGGTCGCGGCACGTACGGTTGAGTTAGGTTACGCTTGGGTATGTTACGATTGGTTACGCTAGGAGAGGATAGCTTTGACATTTGTGCTAAGCACTGCCATTCGATGCATTTCTGCGCTTTACATTGCCATACTATACTCTGTTCCTCTCTGAGGTGGGCAGCAATAGTGACCGTGACTCGATACGTTGGGTTAGGTTACGATTGGTTAGGCTAGGTAGGTTCGGTTTGCTTATGATGACTCTGACACTTGTGTTGTACACTTCGACTCGTCGGATACCTGCTCCCTACTGTGCTCTTATATGCTCTGCTTGGTCGGCTTGGCTCTGCGAAACGCAGCAATAGTGGTATCGGCTCGTAACGTTGAGTTACGCTACGTTTGGTTAGGTTAGGTTAGGTTATGTCAGGTTAGGTTGGCATAGATTTGATTTCTGTGCTGTACACGGCCATTCGGTGGACATCTGCACTCCACTTTGATCTAACATGTTCTGCTTGGCTCTGTGGAGGCCAGCAATAGAGGTCTCGGCTCGTCAGGTTTAGCTGTTCTGTGTTTGGTTAGGTGCAGTTATGTTAAGTTAGGTTAGGATAACTTTGACTTTCGTGCTTTACTCTGCTACATGGTAGCTTTCTGCGCTCTACTATGCTCTAGTGTATTCAGGATGACCCCGGGGAATCATGCAATAATGGTCACGGCGCGTTAGGTTAAGTTAAGTTACGTTCGGTTGTGTTACGTTAGGAGAGGTTAGGACGGTGTAGCTTTGACTTTTGTGCCATACACTGCTCTTCGGAGAATTTTTGCGCTCTACGTTGCTCCACTATACTCTGCCAGTCTCTGGGGAGGTCAGTGATTATCGTCGCGACACGTTAGTTTGAGTTAGGTTACGTTTGGTTCTGTCACGATTGGCTAGGTTATAATAGGATACCATTGACTTTTGTGTTATACAGGGCTATTCAGTGCATTTCTGCTCTCTACATGGCTCTAATATGCCCTGCTTGGCTCTGGGGATGCCAGCAATTGTGGTGACAGCACGATAGTTCGGGTTATGTTACGTTAGGTTAGGTTTCGCCACGGTATTTTTGACTTTTGCGCTATACATTGCAATGCGAAGGGTTTCTGCAATCTATTGTGCTGTAGTGTTCTCTGCCTGGCTTTGAGGGAGATAGCAGTTATGGTCTCGGCACGTTAGGTTCAGTCAGGTTACGTTTGGTTATCTTAGGTTAGGTTAAACTATGTCAGGATTTCGTTGGCACTTCTTATATACACTGCTATTTGTTGGATTATTGCGTTCTATTGTGCTCAAATAGGAAATGTTTGGGCCTGGGTTGACCAGCAATAGCGGTCGCGGCAAGTCACGTTAAGTTATTCTACGTTCCGTTAGGCTATGTTGGTTTGGGTTATGTTTGGATAGCTTTGACTGTTCTGCTATACATTGCGAGTCTATGGATTTTTGCGCCCTATAATGCTTGGCTTGGCTCTGTGGATGCCAGCAATACTGTTCGCGTAAAGTCAGGTTGAATTAGATTACGTTTGGTAAGGTTAGGCCAGGTTCTGTTAGGTTAGACTGGCTCTGACTTGTGTGTCCAACACTGCTATTCTACGGACTTCTGCGCTCCACTGTGCCCTGTCATTATCTGCTTTTCCATGGGGACGTCAGAAATATTGGTCGCCGCACGTTAGGTTGAATTATGTTACGTTTGGTTAGGTCAGGTTGTGTTCGGTTAGGTCAGGATATCCTCCTCTTTTGTGATATGTACTGCTGTGCTGCTGATTTCTGATCTCCGCCGTGCCCTAGTATATTCTGCTTGGCACTGCGCAGGCCGGCAATAGTAGTCTCGGCACGTTAGTTTCAGTTAGGCTACGTTTGCTTATGATACGTTTGGTTAGGTCGGGAAAGGTTAGCTTCGACTTTTGCGCTGTGAACTGCAATCCGGAGGGCTCGTGCGCTCTACTGTGCTCTAATATGCTCTGCCGGGCTCAGGAGAGAACGGCAATAGTGGTCCCGACAGGTGAGTTTGAGCTAGGTCACGTTTCGTCAAGTTAGGTTGGTTTTGGTGCGGTTGGGATATATTTGCCTTTTCTGCTATACACTGCCGTTATGTGGATTCCTGCTCTTTACTCTCCTCTAGTATGATCTTCTTGGTGATGGAGAGGCCAGCAATAGATATCTAGACGCGTTAGGTTTGATCAGACTACGTTTGGTCATGTTAGGTTTCGTGAGACTAGTAGACGATTGCTTTGACTTTTGTGCTATTCACTGATATTCGGCGGACGTCTGCGCTTCACTGTGATCTGATATGATCAGCTACAAAGCGCAATAGCGGCATCGGCACCTTATGCTGTGTTAGGCTACGTTTGGGTGGTTCATGTTTGGCCAGGCTGGGCTAGGTTATCTTTACTCTTGTGCTTTGCGCTGCAACGCTTCCTATGTCTGTGATCTGCTGTGCTCTAGTATATTCTGCTTGTTTGAGGGGAGGTCAGCAACAATTGTGTATGGAGGTTAGGTGGAGTTAGGTTACGTTTGGCTATGGTGGTTTCGGTTAGATTAGGCTAGGACAGCTTTGACTTTTGTGCCATACACCAATATTCGGTGGATTTCTGCCCTCCGCTGTGCCCTAATGCGCTCTACTTGGCTCTGTGGAGGCCAGAAATGTTGGTCTAAGCAAGTTAGGTTGAGCAATCCAAGGTATGGTTATGTTATGTTTGGTTAGATTAGGCCAGCATAACTTCGCCTTTTGGGCTCTAAGCTGCCATTCTGGGGATTTCTGTTCGCTACTGTGATATGATATACCATGCTTTGCTCTGGCGTGGCCAGAAATTGTGGCCACGGTACGTTAGATTGTGTTAGGCTACGTTTGTTTATGTTAAGATTGGTTACGTTAGGACAGGGTTGCTTTGACTTTTGTGCTATGCACTGCTATTTTGAGGACATCTGCGCTCTATGTTGCTCTACTATACACAGCTCCACACTGGGGAGGTCGAAAATATTGGTCGTGACACGATAGGATATGTTAGGTTCCGTTCGGCAGGTGAGGTTGGGATGTGTTTGGCTAGGGTGCCTTTGACTTTCGTGCTATATACTTATGTTCGGTGGATTTCTGCGATCTGCAGTGCTCTCTTATGATCTGCTTCTCTCTGTGGTGGCCAGCAATGGTGGTGCCGGCTCGATAGGTTTAGTTATACAAGATCTGGTTAGGTTAGGTTATATCAGGTTTGGACAGGATGGCTTCAACTTTTGCGCTCTCCGCCGCTATTCGGTGGATTTCTGCGCTCTACTGAGATCTAATATGCTCTGCTCTGCTCTGTGGAGGCCAGAAACAGTGGCCGCGGCGCGTTAGATTGCGTTGGGTTACGCTTGGTTGGGTTAGATTTGTTAGGGTTATGTTGTGGTGCCTTCGACTTTTGTACTTTACACTGCAATGCGTTGGATATCTGCACTATGTTCTCCACTATTATGCTGTGCTTGGCTCTGTGGAGGTCAGCAAATGCGGCATCGGCCCGTTAGGTTAAGTTAGCCTGCGTTGGGTTAGGTTAGGTTAGGTCAGGTTAAGTCAGGATATCGTTGACTTTTGTTATATACACTGCTATTTGGTGGCTTTCCGCGTTCTACTGTGCTCAACTGGGCTGTGCTTGGCCCTGTGGAGACCAGCAGTAGTGGTCGCGGCAAGTCGTGCATAGTTATTCTACGTCCGGTTTGGTTATGTTTCCCTGTATTAAGTTGGGATGGATTTGACTGTTCTGCTATACGCTGCGATACTAAGGATTTCTGCTCTCTACAGCGCTCCATCTTAACCTGCTTGTCCATGCGGCGGCAGAAATAATGGTCGGGGTGCTATTGGTTGTGCTATGTTACGTTTGGTTAGATTATGTTCGGTTAGGTATGGTCAAGAATCCCTTCACTTTTGTGATATGAACTGAAGTGCTACAGATTTCTAAGGCCAACCGTGCCCTAGCATATATTGCTCGGAACGGCGGAGACCGAAAATAGTAGTCTCGGCCGGCTAGTTTGAGTTAGTCTACGTTTGCTTGTGATACGCTTGGTTAGGTCGGGAGAGGGCAGCACTAACTTTTGCGGGATGTACTGCTATTCGGTGGATATCTGCGCCCTACTCTGCTCTACTATACTCTATTCGTCCCAGGGATGGCCGGCAATAGTGGTCGCTACACGTTAGGTCGTGTTAGGTTACGTTTGTGTATGTTACGGTTTTTTAGGATAGGAGAGGATAGCTTCGACTTTCGTGCTGTACACAGCCATTTGGCGGATTTTCTCACCGTACTGTGCTCTGATATGTGCAGCTTGGCTCTGGGAAGGGCAGGAATGCCGTTATCGGAATATTATGTTGAGTTATGCTACTTTTGGTTATGCTAGGTTAGGTCTGGTTAGGTCAGGATATCTTTGACTTTTGCGCCATTCACTGCAATGCGGTCGATTTCTACGCTCCACTGTTCTCTGGTATATTCTGCTTTGCTCCAGGGTGGACAGAAATTGTGGCCGCGGATCGTTAGGTTAGGTTAGGATGCGTTTGGTTAGGTTCGGCTTGTTTGGGTTATGTTAGGACATCTGCGATTCTTCTGCTATACATTGCCATTCTTCAGGCTTCTACGCACTACCCCCCTTTAATATATTCTCCGTGACTATGTGGAGGACAGCAATAGTGGTCACGGCTCGTTAGGTTTGGTTAGTCTACGTTTGGTTGCGCTATGTTGGGTCAGGATTGGTCAGGGTATCTGTGCCTGTCGTGCTATGCATTGTTTTTCGGTGGATTGCTACTCCCAAGTTGCCCTACTATACTCTGCTCGCCACTTGGAAGGCCAGTAGTAGTGGTCCCCGCTCGATAGCCCGATATACGTTACGTTTGGCTGAGGTAGGAGAGGGAAGCATAGACTTTTTTGCTTTATACTGCTATTCGCTAGACTTCTGGGCCATACTGTACTCTGATATGTTCAGCTTGGCTCCGAGAAGGACGTCGATAGTGGCCTCGGCACCTTATGCTGAGTTCGGCTACGTTCGGTTGGTTTATGTTAGGCCTTGTTAGGCTAGGTTATCTTTGCTTTTGTGCTTTGCACTGTAGCGCTTCGTATATCTGTGATTTACTGTGCTCTAGTATATTCTGCTTGGTTGTGGGGAGTTCTGCAATTATTGTGTATGGCGGTTAGGTAGAGTCAGGTTACGTTTGTTTACGTCAGGCTAGGACAGCTTTGACTTTTCTGCTATACACCAATATTCGGTGGATATCTGCGCTCAGCAGTGCTCTAATGTGCTGTGCTGGGCTCTGTGGATACCAGCAATATTGGTCTCGGCACGTTAGCTTCGATAGTGTTGCGCTTAGTTATGTTACGTTTGGTCAGGTTAGGATGGGGTAACTTTGACTTTTCCGCTGTACACTGCTATTCAGAGGATTTCTGCGCGCTACATTGCTCTGCTATACTCTGCTCCACACTGAGGTGGCCAGCAATAGCGGTCGTGACACTATAGGTTGAGTTAGGTTTCGTTTGGTCAGACTCGTTTGGGTTAGGTTTGGTTATGAAGGATCTATCCTTTGCGCTATACACTGCTGTACGTCGGATTTCTGCGCTCCACTGTGCTCTGATATATTCTGTTTGGCTCAGTGGATGTCAGCAATAGTGGTCTAGGTACGTTAGGATGAGTTATCTTACATCTGGCTGCGCTATTCTTGGACATGTTAGGTTAGGACAGCTTAGACTTTTGTGCTATACACTGCTATTCGCTAGATTTAAGCGCTGCACATTGCTCCCCTATGCTCTGCTCGACCATGTCTATGCCGGCAATAGTGGTCACGGCGTGAAATGTTGAGTCTGGTTACGCTTGGTCAGGTTAGGTTAGGTTAGGGTAGGAGATGATGGCATTGACCTTTGTGCTATACACTGCTATTCGGTGGATTTCTGTGCTCTAATATGCTCTAATATGCTCTGCTTGGCTCTGGCGAAGCCACAAACTGTGGTGTCGGCACGTTAGGTTGAGTAACGTTACGATTGGTTCTGTTACGTTTGTTTACGTTTGGTTAGGATGGCTTTGGCTTTTGTGCTGTGCGCTGCTGTTCGGTCGATTCCTGCGTCCTACATTGCACTGCTACACTCTGCTTGGCTCCCGCGAGGCTAGCAACAGTCGTCGTGGCAAGTCAGGTTTTGTCAAGTTACGTGTGGCTATGTTAAGTTACGTTAAGTTCGGTTAGGATAGCTCCGACTTTTGCACTAGACGCGCCATTTCGGCGGATTCCTGCGTTATACTCCGTTCTAGTATGTTCTGCATGGCTCTGGGGAGGCCAGCAATAGTCGTCTCGGCACGTTAGGTTGAGCATGATTACGTCTGTCTGTGTTACGTTTAGTTACGCTAGGATAGGATAGCTTTGACTTTTGTGATATACACTGCTGTTCTGTGGATTCCTGCGAACTAGGTTGGACTAATATTCTCTCCTTCAATCCGGGGAGGCCAGCATTAGTAGTCCCTGCACGTTACGTTGAGATAGGCTACGCTTGGTTAGGTTAGTTTGTGGCTGGATATGTCAGGGTATCTTTTTAATTTTATGCTATACACCGCCAGCCTATGGACTTCTGCGCGCTACTCTCCTCTAATATGTCCTGCTTGACGATGTGGAGGCCAGCAACGGAGGTCCAGGCACGATAGTTTCTGTCATCACACGTTTGGTTATATTAGCTTTCGTCACGTTAAGTT
>NW_016927033.1:14247-15376 GCF_001483705.2 Eufriesea mexicana
TAACTTTGACCCTTGCGCTACAAACTGCTCTTCGTTGGATTTCTGCTCTCTATATTGCTCTACTATACCCTGCTCGGATCTGAGGTGGCCAGAAATAGAGACTGTGAAAGGACAGGTTGAATTAGGTTACGTTCGGTTCGGCTAGGTTGGTCTAGGTTTGGTTGTGATGGCTTGGACTTATGCGCTATACACTGCTATTAGTCGGATTTCTGCGATCCTCTGTGCTCTGATATGCCCTTCTTGTCTTTGGGCATGGCAGCAATGGTGGTATCGGCATGTTGGTTCGAGCTACGTTACGTCACGTTTGGTAAGGGTAGTTTGGGCTAGGTTACGAAGGCTTCGAGTTTTCTGCTATGCACTGCCATTAAATGGGCTTCTGCGCTCTATATTCCTCTAATTTGTTCTGTTTGGCAATGGTGAGGCCAGCAATAGTGGTCCAGACACATGGGTTGGATTTAGTTGCGTTTGGTTACGCTACGTTTGGCGAGGTTAGGTCGGATAACTTTGACTTTTGTGCCGCAAACAGCTATTCGGTGGATTCCTGTGCTCTCCATTGCCCTACTAAACTCCGATCGGCTCTGAAGTGGCAAGCAATAGTGGCCGTGACACGATAGGTTGAGTTATGGTACGTTTGCTGGGCTTGGTTGGGCTAGCTTTGGTTATGATAGCTTCGACTAAAGTGGTCTACGCACGTTAGATTGTGTTATGGGACGGTCGATTATGTTATGCTTGGTCAGGTTTGGCTTTCATAGCTTTGACTTTTTTGCCATAAACTGTTGTTCGTTGAATTCCTGCGCTCTGCTGTGTTCTAGTACTCCCTGCTTTTCACTGGGAGGCCTGTAATAGTGGTCTCGTCACGTTCGTTCGTGTTTGGTTTCGTTCAGTTAGGTTAGTCTACTTTGGGTCAGGTTACGACAGCTTTGACTATTCTGCCATTCACTGCCATTATATGGGCTTCTGCGTTCTACTCTTCCCTATTGTAGCTTGGCTCTGGGAAGGGCAGCAATTGTGGCATTGACCCAATATTTGGAGTTAGGCTACGTTTGATTGTGTTGCGTAAGGCCAGGATAGGTTAGGGTATGTCCTGATTTTGTGCTCTACACTGCTATTTGGTGGCTCTCTGCGCTGT
>NW_016927034.1:0-700 GCF_001483705.2 Eufriesea mexicana
ACAGCTGCTTATAGCACAACCGTCAAAGATACTCTGACCTAACCTACACAAACATAACATAACCAAATGTAGCCTCACCAAACCTAACGTGCCGAGACATCTATTGTTGGCATCGCCAGAGCCGCGCAGAGCATATTAGAGCACTGTAGATCACAGCTATCCACCGAACGGCCGTCTATAGCACGTAAGTCGAAGCAACGCTAACCAAATATATCCTAACCTAACCTAACCAAACGTAACCTAACTCAAACTGACGAGCCACGACCACTATGTCTCACCTCCGCAGACTCGAACAGAGTATAGTTGAGCAATGTAGGCGGTAGAAATCTACCGAGAAGCAGTTTATAGCACAGAAGTTGAAAATATCCTACCATAGCCTGACCTAACCGAACCTAAAGAAACGTAGCATAGCTGAACGTAACGTGCCGCGACCACTACTCCTGGCCTCCCAATAGTTGAGCAATGTAGGCGGTAGAAATCTACCGAGAAGCAGTTTATAGCACAGAAGTTGAAAATATCCTACCATAGCCTGACATAACCGAACCTAAAGAAACGTAGCATAGCTGAACGTAACGTGCTGCGACCACTACTCCTGGCCTCCCAGTACCCTAACATAATGCAGTAGAGCGGAGTCGGTCACAGAAATCCACCTGATAATAGTGTATAGACGGAAAATCAAAGGTGCCCTAACCCACCATAT
>NW_016927035.1:0-366 GCF_001483705.2 Eufriesea mexicana
CTGACCTGACCTGAACTGAACTCACACGACCTGGCCTCTCCTGGCCTGAGCTGGCCTGACCTGGCCTGACCTGTCCTGACCTGACTTGACCTGACCTGACAATACCTGCCCAAACTTGACCTGACCTTGCCTGACCTGGCCTGAACTTAAATGACCTGAACTGACATCATTTCACTGACCTGACCTGACATGACCTGAGCTGACCTGGCCTGGGCTGACCTTACCTGACTGATCTGACCTGGCCTGACCTGACCATATATGATCTGGCCTGACCTACCCTCACCTGAACTGACCTGAACCGAGAGCATCTGACCTGACCTGACCTCACCAGACCTGACCTGACCTGACCTGTCCTGACGTGACCTG
>NW_016927036.1:0-1033 GCF_001483705.2 Eufriesea mexicana
GTGGCTATAACCCGCCAATAGAATTCTTCCTCCTTATTTATGCAAGAATGTTCGCCCACCACGGTATAAGGCAAAAATGTCAATGAAATTGAATTTTCGTGCCAGATGCTACAGCGTTGCAATGGCTATAGCACGCCAATATATTCTTTCCTCATTATTTATGCAAGAAAGTTAGCTCGCCAGGATATTTGTCGAAAATGTTAATAAAATTGAATTTTCCAGACAGATTCTATAGAAATGCAGTGGCTATAACCCGCCAATAGAATTCTTCCTCCTTATTTATGCAGGGATGTCAGCTCACCACGATATTAATCGACAATGTCAATAAAACTGAATTCTCCATACAGATACTGTAGAATTGCAATGGGCATAGCTGGCCAATAGAATCTTTCCTCCGTATTTATGCCAGAAGGTTACCTCTCCACGATATGAGTCGAAAATGTCAATAAAGTTGAATTTTCGAGGCAGGTTCTATAGCGTTGTAATGGCAATAGCACGGAAATAGTATCTTTCCTCCTTATTTGTGCAAGAAAGATACCAATCCAGGATATTTGTCGAAAATGTAAATATAATTGAATTTTCGAGGCAGATGCTACAGCATTGCAATGGCTATAGCACGCCAATAGATACTTTCCTCATTATTGATGCAAGAAAGCTAGCTCACCACGATGTCAGTCGAAAATGTCAATAAAATTGAATTATCCGGCCACATTCCACAGCATTGCAATGGCTATAGTACGCCAAAAGGATCTTTCCTTCATACTTATGACAGGAAGATAGCTCACCACGATATTAGTCGAAAATATCAGTAAAATTGAATTTTCCGGCCAGATTCTATAGTATTGCACAGCATTGTGGTGGCTATAGCACGGCAATAGTATCTTTCCCACTTATTTATAAAAGAATGTTAGCTCACCACGATATTAGTCGAAAATGTCAATGAAATTGAATTTTCGTGCCAGATGCTACAGCATTGCAATGGCTATAGCACGCGAATAGATACTTTCCTCATTATTTATGCACGAAAGCTACC
>NW_016927037.1:0-1004 GCF_001483705.2 Eufriesea mexicana
AGACAGATTCAATTGCATTACTATGGCTGTAGCACGCCAATAGAATCTATCCTCCTTATATATACAAGCAAATTTGCTCACTACGATATTAGTCAAAAATGTCAATGAAATTGATTGTTCCAGTCATTTTCTACTGCATTGCAAGGTATATATCTCGCCAATAGAATGTTTCCTCCTTATCTGTGGAAGAAAGGTTATTCACCACGATATTAGTTGAAAATGTTAATAAAATTCAACTTTCCAGGCAGATTCAGTTTCGTTGCTATGCCTATAGGACGCCAATAGCATCTATCCACCTTATTTATGCAAGGAAGATTGCTCACGACGATATTAGTCGCAAATGTCAATAAAATGGAACTACCGAGAGAGGTTCTATTGCATTGCAATGCATAGAGCACGCCGTTTGGATCTAACCTCCTTATTCATGCGAGACAGCTTGCTAAACCTCGATATTGGTCGAAAATGTCAATAAAATTGGTATATCCAGCCAGCCTCTTTTGTGTTTGCTGTTGCTACAGCACGCCAAAAGTATCTTCCCTCCGTATTTATTACGGAAAGCCTGCTCATCATGATATTAGTCGAAAATGCCGATAAAATTGAACTTTCCAGGCAGATTCTATTGCTTTGCAATGGCTATAGCACACGAATATAATCTACCTTCTTTATTTATGCAAGAAAGCCAGCTCACCACAATATTAGGGGAAAATGTCAATAAAATTGAGGTCTACCGTCAGATTCTGTTGCATTGCAACGGCTACAGCACGCCAAAATGATCTTTCCCATTATTTATGCAAGAAAGTCTGCTCAACAGCATGTTAGACGAAAATGTACATTAAATTGAGCTCTCCAAACAGTCTCTGTTGCATTGCAATGGTTAAAGCATTCCAAAAGTGTATTTCCTCCTTATACATGCGAGAAAGTTTGATCACCTGGATATTATGCGAAAGTGTCAATAAAATTGAACTTTCCAGTCAGATTCTATTGCTTTGCAATGGCTATAGCAC
>NW_016927038.1:0-560 GCF_001483705.2 Eufriesea mexicana
ACTATCCGAACCTCACCTAACGTAACGTAACCCAACCAAAGCTAACCTAACCTAAATTAACGTTACCTAACCTAACATAACCTACCCAAACCTACCCTAACCCTACCCAACCCAATGAACCCAACCAAACCTAACCTAACCTAACGTAACCTAGCCTAACCTAACCTAACACGGCCTAACCCAAACCAAGCCGAACTAACGTAATCCTACCTAACCAAACCCATCCTCACCTAACCCGACATAGCCTAGCCTAACCTAACCAACCCGAACCTAACCTAACGTAACGTAGTCGCCTAACCTAACCTAACATAACCTAAATTAACGTAACCTAACCAAACATAAACTAGCCTGGCCTAACCTAAACGAACCCAACCCAACCGAACCCAACCAAACCCAACACTACCGAATCCAACCTAACCCAACCTAACCTAACCAAACGTAACCTAACCTATCCAAACCCGGCCTAACCTAAACTAAACCGACGTTACGTAACCCGACCTAACCTAACCCGACCCAACCTAACCTAACATAACCTAACCTAACCTAACCTATCCTAACCT
>NW_016927039.1:0-1447 GCF_001483705.2 Eufriesea mexicana
TACAAGGAAGTTGGCTCACCACGATATTAGTCGAAAATGTCAATGAAATTGAATTTTCCAGTAGGATTCTATAGCATTGCAATGGTTACAGTTTGCCAATATAATCTTTCCTCCTTGTTTACGCAAGGAAGCTAGCCCACCACGATATTTGTCGAAAATGTCGATAAAATTGAACATACCAGCCCGATTCTGCAGCATTGCAATGGCTATAGCACGCCAGAAGTATCATTACTCCATACTTATGCAAGGAAGCTAGCTCTGCACGATATTAGTCGAAAATGTCAATAAAATTGAACTATGCAGCACGATTCTGCAGCATTGCCATTGCTATATCAGGCCAAAATGATCTTCCCTCCTTACTTATACAAGGAAGTTGGCTCACCACCTTATTAGCCGAAAATGTCAATAAAATTGAATTTTCCATGAAGATACTATAGCATTGCAATGGCAATAGCACGCCAACAGAATCTTTCCTCCTGATTTATGGACGAAAGACGAAAGTTTGCTCACCACCATAGTAGTTGCAAATGTCAATAGAATTGATTTTTCCAGCCAGATTCTTTGGCAATGAAATGCCAATAGCACGAAAATAGAATCTTTCCGCATCATTTACGCAAGAAAGATAGCTCACCACGATATTAGTTGAAACTGTGAATAAAATCGTAACTGCCAGGCACATTCCATATCATTGCAATGGATATAGCACGCCAAAGGGGTCTTTCCTCCATACTTGCCCAAGGAAGCTAGCTCACCACGATATTAGTCGAAAATTCCAATAAAATTGAATTTTCCGGCCAGATTCAACAGCACTGCAAAGGCTATAGCACGACTAAAGGATCTTTCCTCCATACCCATGCAAGAAAGCTAGCTCTCCACGATATTAGTCGAAAATGTCAATCAAATTGAATTTTCCGGCCAGATTCCACAGCATTGCCTTGGCCATAGCACGCCAAAAGGATCTTTCCTCCATACATATGCAAGGAAGCTAGCCCACCACGATATTAGTTGAAAATGTCAATAAAATTGAACATTCCAGCCCTATTCTGCAGCATTGCATTGGCTATAGCTTGCCAATATAATCTTTCCTCCTTGTTTATGCAAGAAAGTTAGCTCGCCACGGTGTTAGTCGCAAATGTCAATAAAATTGCACTTTCCAGCCAGATTCTACAGCATTGCAATGGCTACAGCACACCAAAAGGTTCTTCCCTCCTTACTTATGCAAGGAAGTCGGCTCACCACGATGTTAGTCGATAATGTCAAAAAAATTGTACTTTCCTGCAAGATTCTATAGCATTGCGATGGTTACAGCTTGCCAACAGAATCTTTCCGCCTTATTTACGCAAGAAGGATAACTCACCACGATATTAGTTGAAAATGTCTATAAAATCGAAACTGCCAGGCACATTCCATATCATTTCAATGGATATAGCACGCCAAAAGAATCTTT
>NW_016927040.1:0-380 GCF_001483705.2 Eufriesea mexicana
TATTGTGGTGAGTTAACTTGCTTGCATATATAAGGGGGAAAGATTCTGTTGGCGTGCTATAGGAGTTGCAATGCTGTAGAATCTGGAAGGAAAATACAAATTTATTGACATATTCGACTGATATCGTGGTGAGCTATCTTTCTTGAATAAGTAAGGAGGAAAGATGCTTTTTGAGTGCTATAGCCATTGCAATGATAAAGATTGTGGCTGGAAAATACAATTTTGTTGACCTTTTCGACTAATATCGTGGGGAGTTAACTTTCTTGCATAACTTAGGAGGAACGATTCTATTGGCGTGCTACAGGCATTGCATGCTGTATAGAAACCTCCTGGAAAATAAAATTTTATTGACGTTTTCGACTAATATCGTCGTGACCTAA
>NW_016927041.1:0-568 GCF_001483705.2 Eufriesea mexicana
GAATAGATCGCCTCACGCGTTCAATCCAATGGCAAGTACAGCCACCTAGCTTCCAGAGAATAGGTCAATTCAAAATCTATAAACTGTTATAGAATGGTGAATAGATCGCCCAACGCCATCAAACCAAGTGCAAGTACAGCCATCTAGTTGCCAGAGAATAGGGCTATGCAAGATCTTTAATCTGTTATAGCTTGGAGAATAGATCGCCTAACGCCTTCAATCTAATGGCAATTACAGCCATCTACTAGCCAGAGAATAGGTCTGTCCATAATCTATAACCTGTTATAGCTTGGTGAATAGATCGCCTATCGCGTTCAGTCCAATGGCAAGTACAGCCATCTACTTGCCAGAGAATAGGGCTATGCAAGATCTTTAATCTGTTATAGCTTGGAGAATAGATCGCCTAACGCCTTCAATCTAATGGCAATTACAGCCATCTACTAGCCAGAGAATAGGTCTGTCCATAATCTATAACCTGTTATAGCTTGGTGAATAGATCGCCTATCGCGTTCAGTCCAATGGCAAGTACAGCCATCTACTTGCCAGAGAATAGGGCTATGCAAGATCT
>NW_016927042.1:0-1293 GCF_001483705.2 Eufriesea mexicana
GTGGTGAGCCAACTTTCATGCATAAATAAGGAGGAAAGGCTCTATTGGCGGACTATAGCCATTACAATGCTATAGAGTCTGGCTGGAAAATTCAATTTTATTTACATTTTCTACTAATATTGTGGTGAGCTAACTTTCTTGGATAAATAATGGGGAAGGATTGTATTGGCGTGCAATAGCCATTGCAATGTTATAGTAACTTGCTGGAAAATACAATTTTATTGACATTTTCGACTAATATCGTGGTGAGATAACTTTCATGCATAAATAAGTAGGAAAGACTATATTGGAATATTGGCGGGCTATAGCCGTTGCAATGCTATAGAGTCTGGCTGGAATATTCATTTTTATTGACATTTTCGACTAATATCGTGGTGGGCTCACTTTCTTGCATAAATAAGGTGGAGAGACACTAGTGACGTGCTACAGCCATTGCAATCCTATAGGATCTAGCTGGAGAATACATTTTTATTGACATCAACGACTGGTATCGTGGTGAGGTAACTTTCATGCATAAATAAGGAGGAAAGGCTATATTGGCGGGCTATAGCCGTTGCAATGCTATCGAGTCTTTATTGAAAATACATTTTTATTGACATTTTCGACTAATATCGTGGTGAGCTAACTTTCTTGCATAAATAAGGTGGAAAGATTCTACTGGCGTAATATAGTCTTTGCATTCCTATTGAATCTGAATGGAAAATTCAATTTCATTGACGTTTTCGACTAATATTCTGGTGACCCATCTTTCTTCGATATGTAAGGAGGGAAGATTCTACTGGCGCGCCATAGTCATTGCGATGCTACAGAGTCTGACAGGATAGCTTGATTTTATTGACATTTTCGTCTAATATCGTGGTGAGCTAACTTTCTTGCATAGATGAGGAAGAAATATCCTATTGCCGTGCTATAGTCTTTGCGATGCTATAGAATCTGTCTGGAAAATTCAATTTTATTGACGTTTTCGTCTAATATCGTGCTGACCTAACTTTCTTGCATATATAAGGAGGAAAGATTCTACTGGCGCGCTATAGTCATTGCGATGCTACAGAGTCTGACAGGATAGCTTGATTTTATGGACATTTTCGACTGATATCGTGGTGAGCTACCTGTCCCGCATAAATAATGAGAAAGGATACTATTGGCGTGCGGAAGCCTTGGCACTGCTATAGAATCCGGTTGGAAAATTGAATTTTATTGACATTTTCTACTAATATCGCGATGAGCTTCCTTTCTTGCATAAATAATGAGGAAAGATTCTATTGGCGTGCAATAGCCATTGCAATGTTATAG
>NW_016927043.1:0-1815 GCF_001483705.2 Eufriesea mexicana
ACCGAGCCAAATATAACGCCACGTAGCGTAACCTAACTCGCCCTAGAGTGCCGAGACCGCAATTGCTGCCCTCCTCAGAACCAAGCAGAGCACATTAGAGGAAAGTAGAGCGCAGAAATCCATAGAAGCGCTGTGTACAGCAGAAAAGTCACAGCTATCCTCTCCTAACATAGCCAAACGTAACCAAACCGAACGTAGTCTAGCTCAAACTAACTTGCCGAGAACACTATTACTGGCATCTGCATGGTCGAGCAGAGTACGGAAGAGCAATGTAGAGCGCAGTAGGCCACCAAACAGCAATTGATAACTCAAGGGTCAAAGATAACTTAACCTAACCAGACCTAACCTAACCCAATCAAACATAGAATAACTAAACCTAACGTGCCGACGCCTCTGCTGCTGGCCACCCCAGAGCCAGGCAGGACATATTAGAACGCAGCAGGTCGCAGAAATTCAACGAATAGCAGTGCATATCAACAGAGTCAAACACATACTAGCCAAACCTAACCTAACCTTACCCCAAGAAACGTTAAATAACTCATACTATCGTGCCAAGGCCGCCCTTGATGACCTACCCAGAATCGAATAGAGTATAGTAGAGCAATGAAGAACGCAGAAATCCACTGAATAGCAGTCTACAGCGCGAAAGTCGATGCTGTGGCGTCCTAACCAAACCAAACCTAACCGAGCGGAACGTAATATGGCACAACCTTACGTGCCGCTACCACTACTGCTGGCCTCCCCATAAATTGCAGAGCATATTAGAGAAGAGTAGGGCGCAGACATCTGTAGAATCGCTGTGTAAAGCAGAAAAGTCAAAGCGATCCAAACCATACCCATGTTAGCAGAAGCTAACCAAACATAACCCAACCCTAATTATAATGCGGCGACCACTACTTCTGTCCTCCCCATAGCAAAGCAGAGCATATTAGAGCACAGCAGCGCGGAGAAGTGCACCGAAAGCGGTATGTAGCACAAAAGTCGAAGCCATTCTAACCAAACCTAGCCTAACCTAACATAGCCTAACCAAAAGTATCGTAACACAAGCAAACGTACCACGGCCACATTTGCTGACCTCCCCAGAGACAAGCAGATGCTTGTACAGCAATGCAGAGCGCAGATACCGACCTTATAGCTGTGTGCAGCGCAAAAGTCGAAGCTAACCTAAGCAAACTTAACCAAACCTAACCTAACCAAGCACAACGCATCTGCAACAAACGTGTCACGACCGCTATTGCTGGCCTCCGCAGATTGAAGCAGATGCCAGTAGAGCAATGCAGTGCACAGATATCATCAGAATAGCAGAGAATAGCACAAAAGTCAAAGCTACCCTGTCATAACCCAGCCAAACTTGACGTATCCAAGCGTAACATAGCTCTTCCTAACGTCCCGGGACCTCTATTGCTGCCGTCCACAGGGCCAAGCAGAACATATCAGAGGAGACTAAAGCGCAGAAGTCCATAGAATCGCAGTGTATAGCACTATAGCCGAAGCTACCCTATCCTAACATAGCCAAGCGTAACATACCCGAAGGTAGTTTAACTCAACCTAATGAACCGGGACCACTATTGCTTGACTCCCCAGAGCCAAGCAGGATATACTACAGCAGAGTAGAGCGCAGTAATCCACTGCATTGCAGTGTGTAGCGCAAAAGACCAGGACACCATATGCTATCATGTCCTAACCTAACCCAACCTAACGTAGCCTAACAAAACGTAACGCAAGGAGAATAATATTGCTGGCATTCCCAGAGGCAAGCAGAGCATATTATAGTGCAGTAGAGCGCAGAAATCCACCGAATAGCAGTGTACAGCA
>NW_016927043.1:9377-10539 GCF_001483705.2 Eufriesea mexicana
GCCAAGCAGAACATACTAGAAGAGATTAGGGCTCAGAAATCCATAGGATCGCAGTGTACAGGAGAAAATTCAAGGATCCCAGAACATAACTTGCCCTAACCTAACCTAACCAAACGTAGAATGCCTAATCCTAAGGAGCCGAGACGACTGTTGCTGGCATACCCAGTGCCAAGGAGTACATATCAGAGAACAGTAAAGCGTACAAATCCACCGAAAGCAGTGTATAACAAAAAAGTCAAAGCCATCCTAGCCAAACGTAACCTAACCTAACCGAACCGAACGCAACCGAACTCACCCTATAGTGCCACAACCGTTATTTCTGGTCCTCCTGCAATCGAGCATAGTAGAGTAGATCTATGGGGAGCACAGAAATACACCTGATAGCAGTGCACAGCACAAAAGACAAAGCGATGCTCTCGTAACCAAATTAATCGCGACGTAGCCAAACGTATCGTTCACTCAAAATAACGTCCTGCGACCACTATTGCAGGCCTAACCAAATTCGACCAGAGTACAGTAGTGCACAGAAGGGCGCAGAATTCCACCAAATGACAGTGTATAACACGAAAGACAAAACTATCCAAACCTAACCTAAACTAGCATAACCCAGCCAAACGTACCCTAACAAGACCTAACGTCCCGAGGCTACTTTTGCCGGCGTCGCCACAGCCAAGCAGAGTACACCAGAGCACAGTGGAACGAACATACCCATCGAATAGCAATGTATAACGCAAAAATCGAATTTATCCTCCCCAAACCTGATCTAACGTGACATAACCAGACGTAACGTGACACTGCCTGGGGTGCCACGACCACTTTCGCTGGCCACACGGGAACCAAGCAGCGTATAGCAGAGCAATGTAGGACGCTGAAGTCGACAGAATAGCAGCGTGTAGCACAAAAGACAAAGAGATCTCAACGAATCGTAACAAAACAAATCCTAAGCAAACGTTACATAAATCAGCCCAACCTGCCGACAGCATTATTCCTGGCGCCCACATAGATAAGCAGTGTGTGAATGCGAACTGAAGAGCGCAGAAGTCCATAGTATAACATTGTGTCGGACAAAAGTCGAAGCTATCCTAATCTGATGCATCTTAACCGAACCTAACCAAACGTAACCTAGCCCAACCTAACGTGCCGCGCCCAACATTGCTAGCCT
>NW_016927044.1:0-850 GCF_001483705.2 Eufriesea mexicana
AGGACAGTGGAGTGAAGAAATCTTCCGAACAGCAGTACAAGGCACGAAAGTCAAGGGTAACGTGACCGAGCTTGACGTAGACTAGCCTAATCGAAGGCAACATAACTTAACCTAACTTGCCGAGGTCACTATTGCTGGCCTCCCCAGAGCCAAGCGGATAATATTTGAGGACAGTAGAGCGCAGAAATCCGCGTTTAGCTGTGTATAGCACCAACGTCGGAGCAACCCTATCCCAATATGTCCAACCTTAACATATCCGAACGTAACATATCTCAAACTAACGTACCCCGAACTCCATTGCTGGCCTCCGCACAGTCGAGCAGAGCTTACTACAGGAGTGTGGGGCGCAAACGACCATAGAAACGCAGTGTATAGCAAAAGAGTCATATCTATCCAGACCTAACCCATGCTAACATAACCTAACCAAACGTAGCATACCTCAACATATCTTGCTTCGGCCTCTATTGCTGGCCTCTCCTGGGCCACGCAGAATGCAGTAGAGCGCAGCGGAGCGTTGAAATCGATCGAAGGACGGTGTATGAAACGAAAGTCAAATCTACCCTTACCGAACTTATCCCTACCTAAGTTAACCAAACGTAACATACCTCAACTTAAAGTGCCGAGACTAATACTGCTGGACTCCACATGCCCAAGCAGAAAATATTAGACAGAGTAGAGTGCAAAAATTCGCGGATAGGAGTGTATAGCAAAACAGTCTAAACTATCCTATCATAACCTCCCAAACGTAACACAAAGGAACGTAGCATAGATAAGCGCAACGTGCGAGGACCCCTAACGCTGGCCTCCCTACAGCAAAACAGAAAATGCTTGAGCACACCAGAGTGCAGAA
>NW_016927044.1:4152-5248 GCF_001483705.2 Eufriesea mexicana
TAACCTAACCTGACCTAACCTAACCCTACCAATCGTGGGATAACTAAACCTAACGAGCCGCGGCGTCTATTGCCGGCCTCCCGAGGGCCAAACAGCACGTACTTGGGCACAGCAGAGCGCAGGAATTCAACGTATTGGAGTGTATAGCACAATAGTCAAAGCTATCCCATCCCAACCTAGCCAAACCTAACAATACAAAACGTAATCTAACTCAACCCAACGTGCAGCGATCACTAATACTAGCATCCCCGGAGCCAAGCAGAATATACTTGAGCTGAGTAAAGCGCAGATATCCACAGAATAGTGGTGTATAGCTTAAAAGTCACAGCTATACTTTCCTAACATTGCCGCACGTAACATAGACAAACGTAACATATCTTAACATAATGTGCGGAGACTACTTTTTCTGACATCGTGAGATTCGATCAGAGTACAGTAGTGCACTGTAGGGGGAAAGAAGAAATCCACCAAAAGGCTGTGTATATCATAAAAGTCAAAGCAACCCTCTCCTATCCTAACCAATCGTAAGATAAACAAACGCAATGTAAATCGACCAAAAGTGCAGAGAACACTAAAACCCCCCCCCCCTGAGACAAATAGATCAGTCTTGAGCACAGCAAATCGAAGGGATCCAGCGAATCGCCGTGTACAGCGTAAAAGTCAAGGCTATCCCATCCGAACCTAACCAAGCCTAACCTAACAGGACGTAACCTAACACAAACTTACGTGCCGCGACCGCTATTTCTCGCCTCCCCAGAGTCGAGAAGGGTATAGTAGAGCAATGTAGAGCGCAGAAGTCTGCCGAATAGAAGTGTATGTTACAAAATTGGAGGATATCCTTACCTAACCTGGCATAACCTAAGCTAGCCAAACGTAGCATAACCGAACGCAACGTGCCGCGAAAATTGCTGCAGGCATACCCAGAGTCAAGCAGAATACAGTAGAGCACATTAAACCAGAGAAATCCACCGAATAACAGTGTATAGCACAGAAGTTAATGTAGCCTATCCAAACCTAGCCAAGCGTGACATGTCCAAATGTAACATAACTAAACCTAACTAGACGAGACCACCATTGCTCGCCCCAACGGAGACAA
>NW_016927045.1:0-813 GCF_001483705.2 Eufriesea mexicana
AGACCTATTTTCTGGCAAGTAGATGTCTGTACTTGCCATTGGATTGAAGGCGATAGGCGATCTTCTCGCCAAGCTATAACAGGTTTTAGATTTTGAATAGAAATATTCTCTGGCATGTAGATCACTGTATTTGCCATTGGTTGAAGGCGTTAGGCGACCTATTCACCAAGCTTCAACAGAATATATATTTTGAATAGACCTATTCTATGGCAAGTAGATGTCTGTACTTGCCATTGTATAGAAGGCGTTAGGAGTTCTAATCACCAAGCTATGACAGATTATAGATTTTGGATAGACTTATTCTCTGGCAAGTAGATGGCTGTACCTGCCATTGGTTGAAGACGTTAGGCGACCTATTCCCCAAGCTATAACAGATTATAGATCTTGGATAGGCATATTCTCAGGCAAGTAGATCGCTGCACTTGCCATTGGATTGAATTCGTAAGGCGATCTTTCCTCCAAGCTACAACAGATTATAGGTACAGATTATAGGTTTTGAACAGACCTATTTTCTGGCAAGTAGATGTCTGTACTTGCCATTGGATTGAAGGCGGTAGGCGATCTACTCACCCAGCTATAACAGATTATAGATCTTGGATAGGCATATTCTCAGGCAAGTAGATGGCTCCACTTTCCATTGGATTGAATTCGTAAGGCGATCTATCCTCCAAGCTATAACAGGTTATAGAATTTGAAAAGGCCTTTTCTCTGGCAAGTAGATGGCTGTACTTGTCATTGGATTGATGGCGATAGGTGGTCTATTCACCATGATATAACAGGTTATAGATTTTGAATAGACATATTCTCTGGCAA
>NW_016927046.1:0-961 GCF_001483705.2 Eufriesea mexicana
GGCACGCCTGTTTGGGTTAAGTTGCGTCCGCTTATGATACAATTGGTTAGGTTAGAACGGGATCGCTATGACTTTTGTGCTTTACACCGCTATTCGGAGGGTAGTGGTCTCGGCACATTACGTTGAGTTAGGTTACGTTTGGTTTGGTAAGGGAAAGCCAGTTGTGTCGGGATATCGTCAACTTCTGTTCTATACATTGCAGTGTGGTGGATTCCTGCGCAAGATATCGTCATCTTCTGTTCTATACATTGCAGTGTGGTGGATTCCTGCGCTCTACTGCGATGTAGTACATTCTGCAAGTCTCTGCGTAGGCAAGCAATAGCGGCCATCGATTGTTTGGTTGTGTTAGAACACGTAAAGTTTCGTTACGTTTGGTTAGGTTAGGATAAGTTTGCTTCGACTTCTGTGGTATACAATGATATCTCGTGAGCTTCTGCGCTCCCCTGTGCTCTAAAGTTTCCTGCCTTGCTCTTGGGTGGCAAAGAACTGTGGTCGCGTCACGCTATGTATAGTTAGGCCACGTTTGGCTAGGTTAGGTTACTTCTGGTTAAGTGATGATATCCTCGCCTTTTGTGCTATACACTGAGATCTCTACTCTCCTGTCGTGCATTCTGCTTGTCTCTGTGGAGGCGAGCATTAGTGTTCCCGGCACGTTAGTCTGCGTTATGTTACTTTCGGTTATGTTACGTATTGTTAGGTTAGGACAAGGTGGCTTCGTCTTTTGTGTAGTACACTGCGATCCCTTGGATTTCTGAGCCCTAATATCCTCTCACATGTCCTGCTTGGCTATGTGGAGGCCAGCAGTTGTGCTCTCGGCACGATAGGCTGTGATACGTTGCGTTTGGTTAGCTTCAGAGAGGATAGCTTAGACTTTTGTGCTATACACAGCGCTTCGGAAGGTTTCTGCCCTTTACATTACTCTACTTGTCTCTGCACGACTCTCGGGATGCCAGCAATAGTG
>NW_016927047.1:0-774 GCF_001483705.2 Eufriesea mexicana
TCATTAAAATTGTATATTCCAGCCAGATTCTATAGCATTGCGATGGCTATAGCACGCCAATAGCTTCTTTCCTCATTATTTATGCAAGAAATATAGATCGCCACGAGATTAGACGAAAATATCAATAAAATTGTATTTTCCAGACAGATTCTATATCATTGCAATGGTTATATCTCGCCAGCAGAATCTTTCGTCCATATTCATACAAGAAAGTTATCTCACCGCGATATCAATCGAAAATAAAATTGAATTTTGGACCCAGATTCTATAACATTGCCATGGCTATAGCACGCCAATGGAATCCTTCCTTCTTATTTACGCAAGAAAGTAAGCTCACCACGATATCAGCAGAACATGTTAATAAAATATAATTTTCCGTCCAGTTTCTATAGCTTTGCAGCGGCTACAGCGCGCCAATATAATCCTTCCTCCTTATTCATGAAAGAAGGTAAGCTCACTACGATATTATTCGAAAATGTTAATGAAAATTTAATTTTCCATCCAGATTCTATAGCATTGCAACTGCCATAACACGCCAATCGAATCTTTCCTCCTAATTTATACAAGAAAGTCAGCTCACCACGGTATTAGTCGAAAATGTCAGGAAATTAAATTTTCGAGCTAGATTCTATAGCATTGCAGTGGCTATAGCACGTCAATGGAATACTTCCACCATATCTATGCAAGAAAGAAAGCTCACCACGATATTAGTCGAAAATGTCAATAAAATTGAATATTCCAGCCAGATTCTGTAGCACTGCAAGGGCTATAGCG
>NW_016927048.1:0-246 GCF_001483705.2 Eufriesea mexicana
ACCTGACCAGACATGATCTGGCCTGGCCTCACCTTACCAGACTTGACGTGACCTGACCTGACCAGACTTGACATGACCTGACCTGACCTGACCTGACCTGTCCTGGCCTGACCTGGCCTACCCTTACCAGACTTGACCTGACCTGACCTGACCGGACTGATCTGACCTGACCTGTCCTGACCGGACCTTGCCTGACCTGGCCTGCCCTGGCCTGACCTGAACTGACCTGAACTGACCTTACCTGAC
>NW_016927049.1:0-998 GCF_001483705.2 Eufriesea mexicana
CGAATAGGTTTGTATAGTACAAAAGTCTGAGCTTTGCGTTCCTAACATTACCAAACGAAACATAGCCAAACGAAGTTAAAACAGCCTGACGCGCCTACGCCACCATTGCTGACGTCCCCGGAGTAGAGCAGAACATATTAAATAAGAGTGGAGCGCAGAATTCCGCGGATAGCAGTCTATAGCACAAGAGTCTGAGCTATGCTACCCTATCCTCACCATACCTAACCTAACACAACCCAACGTAGCATAGCTCAGACGTACGTGCCGAGAATACTATTGCTGGCTACACCTGTGTCGAGCAGAACTTACTAGAGGAAAGAAGAGTGCAGAAATCCATAGAATCGCAGTGTATAGCACAAAAGTCATATCTATCCAGACCTAACCTAAGTTAAAATAACGTAACCAAACGTAGCATAACGTAGCATAACGAGCCGCGGCAACTATTTCTGGCATCCGCAGGGCCAGGCAGGATATAATAGAGCACACTAGAATGCAGAAATCCACCGCACTGCAGTGAATAGCACACAAGCCGTAGAAATCCTATCCTAAGCTGACCTTATCTAACCAAACCGAACGGAGCATAGCACAACCTGACGTGCCGCGGCCACTGCTCCTGGCATCTCCAGAGCAACGCAGAATGTAGTAGAGCATATTAGATCACAGAAATACACCGAAAAACGGAGTACAGCACGAAAGTCGGAGCTATCCTATCCAAACATAGCCTGACCTAACCTAACCAAGCGCAACTTAACACAACATGACCTACCACGACCACCACTGCTGGCTCCCAAGGGACGGGCGGAGAATAGTAGGGCAATGTAGAGCGCCGAAATGCACCGTATAGCAGTGTGTAGCCCAAACGCCAAAGAAATTCTAAGCAAGCCCTCCTAACGTAACCTAACCAAGCGAAACCTAACTAAAACTAACGTACAAAGACCACCATTACTGGCCACCACAGTGCCGTCCACAGCATATGAGAGTATATTAGGGCGCAGGAA
>NW_016927049.1:1095-1398 GCF_001483705.2 Eufriesea mexicana
ACCACAATTGCTAGACTCCCAAGAGTCGAGCAGAATATACTGGAGCATGGCTGAGCGCAGAAATTAACCGCATTGCAGTGTAGAACAAAAAAGTCAAATATACCCGAAACATGTCTGACCTAATCTAACCTAACCAATCGTAGCCCACCTCAACATAACGTGCCGAGACTACTATTACTGCGATCCCCAGAGCCAAGCAGAACATACTAGAGCACATTAGAGCGCAAAAGTCCACTTAACAGTAGTGTATAGCGCATAAGTCTGGGCTAACTTATCCAAACCTAACCAAACGTGACATAAACG
>NW_016927050.1:0-250 GCF_001483705.2 Eufriesea mexicana
CAATGCTGATGTCCTCACCTAATGTTCTGTTAGGCTATGTTCGGGTGGGATATGTTAGTACATGATAGGAGAAGGACTTCTTCCACTCTTGCGCTATACACTGCAATGCGGTGGATTAATGCGCTCTACTGTGCTCTAGCATATTCTGCTTGGCTCTGGGGAGGCTAGCTATAGTTGTCCCGGCACATTACGTTGAAATAAGCTCCGTTCGGTTATGTTACGTGTGGTTATGTTAGGATACGTTAACTTC
>NW_016927051.1:0-238 GCF_001483705.2 Eufriesea mexicana
AGCAAAGCAGAATATAGCAGTGGAATATAGATCACTAGTATCCACCGAACAGCAGTCTATAGCACGAAAGTCAAGGCCACAATAGCCAAACCCATCCTAACCTAACCCGACAGAACATAACCTAACTCAACCTAACGTGCGACGACCACTATTCCTCTTCTCCCCAGAGTCGAGTAGAATGTGGAAGAGCAATGTAGAGCGCATAAAAGCAACGAGCGGCAGTGTACAGCCCAAAAGG
>NW_016927052.1:0-929 GCF_001483705.2 Eufriesea mexicana
GAAGTCCATAGGACAGCGGTGTGTAGCACAAAAGTCAAAAGCATCCTAACGTAACACAACGTATCCAAGCATATCTAAACGTAACATAGCTAAGACTGACGTGCCGAGACCAATACTGCAGGCATCCCCATAGCCAATCATAATATACTAGAGCACAGCATAGCGCAGGAATCCCACGAATTTCAGTTTATAGCACCAAAGACAAAGCTACAATAACCAAACATAACCTAACCTAACATAACCGAACGTAAAATAATTCACGCTAACTAGCTGATACCTCTACTGCAGGCCCCCTAACGCCAAGCAGAACACATTAGAGAACAGTAGAGAGCGGAAATTTCCGACTAGCCGTGTATATCGCAAAAGTAAATGCCATCGTATCCAAACGAAACCTACCATAACCAAACCAAACGTAACCTAATTAAACTTATCGTGCCACGACCGCTATTGCTTGCCTCCAGAGAGTCGTGCAGAGTATAGCAGAGCAAAGAAGAGCGCAGAAATCCACCGAATAGCAGTGTATAACGCAAAAATCAAAGTCACCCTAACCAGGCATATCCTAACCTAGCAAAGCCTACCGTAACGTAGCTCATCCTAGCGGGCCGAGATCATACTTGCTGGTCTCGCCAAAGCCAAGGAGAACATGCTAGAGCACAGTAGAGCGCAGTAATCCACCGCACTGCAGTGTGTGGCACAGAAGTCAAAGATATCCTAACATAATCTCTCCAAACCTAACGAAGCCAAGCGTAACTCATAATTAACTTAATGTGCCGCAAATAATATTGCTGGACTCCCAAGAGACATGCATGGCATATTACAAATAATAATATTGCTGGACTCCCAAGAGACATGCATGTCATATTACAACAATGTGAAGCGCCGAAGTGCACCGAATATCGGTGTGTAGCATAAAAGTCAGTACTATCCTA
>NW_016927053.1:0-2374 GCF_001483705.2 Eufriesea mexicana
GAAAGCCAAAGACATCATAACCAAACCCTAACAAACCTAACCTAACCAAACGTAGCCTAACACGTCGCTACGCGCAGCAGCCACAATTTCTGGCATTCACAGATCAGAGCAGAGTGCAATAGAGCAATGTATACAGTAGAAGTCCTCGGAACAGCAGTGTATAGCACAAAACTCGAAGCTAACGTATCCTACCCTAACCAACCGTAGCATTAACAAACGCAGCATAACACGACCTATCGTGCCATTACCACTATTGCTGGCTTCACCAGAGACAAGCAGGATACGGTAGAGTTCAGTAGAGCACAGAAGCCCTTGGTATACCAGTGTTGAGCACATATGCCAAAGCTATCCTTACCGAATCCTACATAGCCTAACCTGATCAGACGTATACTAACTAAACCCAACGTGACGCGGCCAGGACTGCTGGCCTCCACAGTGCCAAGCACAGCATAATAGAGGAGAGTGGAGAGCAGAAATCCATAGAAACGCAGGTTATAGCAGAAAAGTCGAAGTCATCCAAACCTAACCAAAGCTAACTTAACCCAACCAAACATAACAAAACCAAACGTATCATAACTGAACCTCTCGTGCCTATAACACTATTACTGAGTGTGCAGCAGAAAGGTCGAAGCTATCATTTTTTTCCCGCGGGGGAGGTCTTTCACATATAACCGGCCCCCTGGGGGAGCGGGCTGTGTTTTATGGGACTTTTAACCACTAAAGCCGTCGCGATAGCCAGCCCTTCACATTTCGTAGCTCCCTGGATTTCGAGGCTTCGCAACTGTCAGGACGCCCCCGCGTAGTAACCGAAGCTCCCTCCTGACGCAACGAGAAACCGCACCCGACCCATGCGTGCCCAAACGCGCGAGACGGGACGTTTACAGGCACACACACCACGTACAACACCGCACCGCGTCACAAGCATACACTGCGAATGCCGCGCGACAACCACGCGGCGCCGTGAGCCTGGACCACTTTCTCTCGTATAGACGGGCCCCCACCCGTCTGCCCTTGGTCACCCTCACATAGGTTACAACGGGAGAGAGAGACGGTCCGCACGGATGTAGCTGCAGCGTCGCTCTGGTAGGCGGTAGGCCAACGCGTTAATCCATTCGGCTGTGAGCGCGGAGCCAAGAGTCGCTGCGCTCGTAGCCTCCACCGCCCTACGCGCGAGGAGCACGCAGAACGCTGGCGGGATCTCTCCACGGCCTCCTTCTGTAACATAACGGTCTCGCAGGTGGAGGCCACCGCACGCTATGCACCTAAGCCCACCGTCATATGCACCACGAGGACGGAGAGAGCAAGGTCCCGAACAACCACGCGACAAAGGACCAGGCGCGCGCTAGCCCACGCCGGAAATCCCACCAGCGTGTGCTGCGCCGTGTTCCGCCCTTCCCCAGAGTGGTGACACCGCGTCTCACGTTCCCGCCCGACACGACACATGCACTCCCCGAAGCACCCGTGCCTGGTTAGCACATCTGTCAGGCAGAAAGTGTGCCGACTGCCGCTGCGCGCCTATGCATCCACCACTCGGAGCACAATCCCGACCGGCCGGTGCCGCCGGCTGCTCTGCTTCCTCAACCGTGCTCGCCAGGCGGTCTTCACGGTCAGACGGACCGTTCGCCTCAAGGAAGCGGCCCCATCTTCAGGAGCACCGTCGCCGCGCCGGCGGAGGAGTCCGTAGATACGGGCTTCCCCGCCGCAGGCAGTTCGAACGGCGGGACACCCGCCAGGAATATCGCGGCTTCGTGGGAAATTATGCAGCAGCCACGCACTTCCACGTTCGCCGTCCTGCGAGCGACACTCCGGAGAATCGTCCGACTGCGCGGACCAGCGACCAGGTCGCTCGCCCAGATCGGATTCCCGTAAAGGGCCACCGAGCGAGCGACTCCCGTGTAGAGGCGGCGCACCGTCCCGTATGGCCCATCCAGGATGGGGTGCAGGCGAAACAGCTCCCCCGCCATCCCTTGCAGACGTGGTTCCAGCGCGAGAAGATGATCGTCGATCCTCCAGTGGTCATCCAGGAAGAAACTGAGATATTCCATCCGGTCCCGAACATCGACCACGACGCTACACTTGCGCATACGTGACTGGGGCGGCTTCCACCAGGACAGACGGCAAAACCACATTGCCTCGGTCTTCTCGGGCGAGATGCTCAGCCCCATCCGCCGGATGCTGCTCGCGACGAGGGCTTCGCCGCTTTCCGCATGGCCTCCTCCCAACCTGACCCGTCGGCAATCACGAGCACGTCGTCCGCGTAACACGTCAGGATCTGACCGTGGGGGAGGGGAGTGCGCAACACGGCGTCGTCCGCGAGACCCGTAGGATCGGCCCGAGTACCGATCCCTGTAGAACACGGCAGTTCGCCGCCCGC
>NW_016927054.1:0-293 GCF_001483705.2 Eufriesea mexicana
TGAAGGCGTTAGATGATCTATACACCAAGCTATAACAGGCTATAGATTCTGAATGGGTATGTTATCTGGTAAGTCGATGGCTATACTTACCACTGGAGTGTAGGCGTTAGATGATCTATTCACCAAGCTATAACATGCTATACATTCTGAATGGATCTGTTCTCTGGCAAGTAGATGGCTATACTTAGCACTGGACCGTAGGCGTTAGATGATCTATTCACCAAGCTATAACAGGCTATAGATTCTGAATGGATCTGTTGTCTGGTAAGTAGATGGCTATACTTATCACTGGA
>NW_016927055.1:0-564 GCF_001483705.2 Eufriesea mexicana
CAGTAGATTCTTTCCTCCATATATATGCAAGAAAGTTAGCTCCACGCGATATTAGTCGAAAATAACATCAAAATTGAAATTTCCAGACAGTTTCTACGGAATTGCAGTGGCTACAGCATGTCAATAGAGTCTTTCCTCCTTATTTTGGCAAGTGGGATTTCTTACTGCGATATTAGTCGAAGATGTCAATAAAATTGACTTTTGCAGCGAGATTCTATAGCATTGTAATGGCTATAGCACGCCAACAGAATCTATCCTTCTTATTTATGTAAGAGAGTTATCTCACCACGATATTAGTCGAAAATGTAAATAAAATTGAATTTTGCAGCGAGATTCTATAGCATTGTAATGGCTATAGCACGCCAACAGTGTCTATCCTTCTTATTTATGTAAGAGAAACAGTGTCTATCCTTCTTATTTATGTAAGAGAGTTATCTCGCCACGATATTAGTCCAAAATGTAAATAGAATTGAATTTTGCAGCGAGATTCTATAGCATTGAAATGGCTATATCACGCCAACGGAATCTCCCCTCCTTATTTATGTAAGAGAGCTAGCTCACCAC
>NW_016927056.1:0-457 GCF_001483705.2 Eufriesea mexicana
ATCTGGCTCACCACGATTTAAGTCGAAAATGTCAATAAAATTGATCTTTTCATTCAGATTCCACTGCCATGCAATGGCTATGACAAAAGAAAATTATCTTTCGTCCTTATTTATGAGGAACGTCTAGCTCACCACGATATTAGTCGAAAATGTCAATAAAATTGAACTTTTCAGTCAGATTATATTGCAATGCAATGGCTATAGCAAACCAATAGAATATTTCCTCCTTATTAACTCTGAACAGTTTGCTCACCAGGATATTAGTCGAGAAGGTCAGCAAAATTGATCTTTTCTGTCAGATTCTATTGCAATGCAATGGCTATATCAAATCAATAGGATTATTCCGTCTTATACATGCAGAAAATCTTGTTCACCACGATGTTAGTCGAAAATATCAATGGAATTGAACTTTGCACCCAGATTCCATTGCAATGCTGTGGCTATAGCAATCCAATAG
>NW_016927057.1:0-4884 GCF_001483705.2 Eufriesea mexicana
TTAGACAAACGAAGCCTAATTCAACCTAACGTGAGGAGACCACTTCTGCTGGCATCCCCAGGAATAAGCAGAGCATATACAAGCACAACAGAGCATAGAAATCCCCAGAAAAGCAGTGTACAGCAGAGGCCTGGGATGCCGTCAACTCCGGGGGCGGCGATCCTCGCCCACATAAGGTCAAAGCAATCCTAACCTAATACTACGTAACCTAACCCAACCAAACGTAACAAAACTCAACCTGTCGTGCCATGACCGCTATTGCTGGTCTCCCTAGAGCCGAGCAGAGTATAGTAGAGCAACATTGAGCGCAGAAATACGCCGAAGAGCCGTGTATAGCACAAAAGTCAAGGCTACCCTATCCTAATCTAACCAAAAGTTGCATAACCACACGTTACCTATCTCAACCTAGTGTGTCGAGAACACTATTGCTGGCCTGCCCAGAGCCACGATGAACATACTAAAATACAGCAGAGCGCAGGAGTCCACCGAACATCTGTTCATACCACGAAAGTAGAAGCTACCAGAACCTAACCAGAGCTATCGTAACATAACCAAACTTATCCTATCTAAACCTGTCGCGCCGAGACCATCATTACTGGCTTCCCCAGATCCAAACAGAACATACAAGAGTACAGCAGATCGCTGAAAGCCACCAAATAGCAGTGTATAACAGATAAGTCAGTGCCATCCTAACCAAACGCAACTTAACCTAACCAGACCAAACGGAACATAACATAACCTACCGTGCAACGACAGCAATTGCTGACCTGCCTAGAGCGAAGCAGAACATATAAGAGCACAGTAGGGCGCAAATGTCCACCGAGTATAGGTGTTCAGCGCAAAAGTTAATGCTATCCCATCCTCACCTAACCAATCGTAACACTACCAAACGTAACAGACCTCAACATAACGTGCCGCCACCAATATTGCTGGCCTCCCCAGAGACAAGCTGAATATCATAGAGCACAGTAGAGCACAGAGGTCCATATGATATCAGCTTCGAGCATATATGTCAAAGCTATCCTAACCCAACCCAACCAAACCTAACCGAACTAACTATATATACTAGAGCACAGTAGACCGTAGAAGTCCAACGAATAGAAGCGCATACAGTGGAAGTCAAATCTATCCTAACCTGAGGCACGCTAAAATAACGTAACCAAACGTAACATAACTAAACCTATCTGGCCGATACTACTATTGCTGGCCTCCCAAGGGATTAGCAGTACATATTAGAGGAGAGTAGAGCGCATTGACCCATAGAATCGTAGTGTACAGCAGAAAAGTCAAAGGTAACCAAACCTAACCCAAACTAACGTATCCCTACCTGACCTACCAAACACAACCTAACGTACCGCGACCACTATTGCTGACCTCCCGAGTGTCGAGCAAAGTATAGTAGACCATTATAGAGGACAGGAATCCGCCGTATAGCAGTGTGTAGCACAAAAGTCAATGCTATCCTCTCCTGCCCTATCCAAACATAATGTAACCGGACGCAACCTAACATAACCTAACGTGCCGAGAACGCTATTGCTGGCCTCTCAAGAGCTAAGCAGAATATGACAGAGCACAGTAGAGCGCGGGAAGCCTCCATATAGCAGCGAATAGCACACACGTCAGGGATGTCCAATCCCTTACCTGAACTAACATAACAAAACCGAATGTAGTCTAGCAAAACGTAACGAGAGGAGACTATTATTGCGTACGTCCTCAGGGACAGGCAGGGCATACCACAGCACAGTAGAGCGCAGAAATGGACGGAATGGCTGCGTATACCACTAAAATCAAAGCTATGCAAACCCAGCTGAGACCAACATAACCTAACCATAAGTAACATAAATCAACCCAAGGTGCCGAGACCAGTGTCGCTGGCATCCTCAGTTCCAAGCAGAGCATACTAGAGCACAGTGTAGCGCAGAGGCTCACAGAATGGCAGCATACAGCACAAAAGGCAATGCTACCCTCTAAAACCGTAACCAAACGTGACAACCAAACGTAGCGTAAATCAAACTAACACGCCGGGAACACTGTTACTGTCCTCCCCAAAGTCGAGCAGACTATAGTAGAGCAACCTAGAGGGTAGGAATACGGCGAAGAGCAGTGTGTGGCGCAATAGTCGGGAGTAACCTGGCCGAACCTTACCTAACCTAACATAACCAAAGTGACATAATACAACCTAACGTGCTGCGACAAGTATTGTTGGCGTCCACAGGGACATGCAGAATATGATAGAGCACAGTAGAGCCCAGAAGTCCATAGGATAGCTGTGATGAGCACAGAAGTCATAGCTACCATATCCTAACCGAAGTTAGCCTAACTACTCCAAACGAAATCTAACTGAACGAAACGTGCCGCGACCACTACTGCTGGTCTCCAAAGAGCCAAACAGAGCAGAGTAGAGGAAAGTAGAACGCCGAAACCCATAGAAATGCAGTGCAAGGCAGAAAAGTCGGAGCCACCCAAACCTAATCATAGTTATCCCAACCTAGACGTACGTAGCATAAATAAAGCTATCGTGCCAAGACCACTATTGCTGACCTCCCCAGAGCCAGGCAGAATATACAAGAGCGCAGTAGGTCACAGAAGTCAGTGGCGTTGCGGTGTAAAGCGCAAAACTATAGAAAATCTTACCTAACATGTCCTAACCATACGTGCCAAACGTTGTCCATCTCAGCGTAAGTTGCCGAGAGCACACTTGCAGTCTTTCCCAGGGCCAAGCAGAACATATTAGAGGAGTGCAGAGGGCAGGAATCCATTGAATAGCAGTGTATAGCCGAAAAGTCAAAGCTACCCGAACCAAACCCAAACAAATATAACCTAACCGAACGAACCATAACTCAAAATAACGAGCCGCAACCCCTACTGCTGGACGCAGCAGGGCCAAGCAGAATGCAGCAGAGCAAAGTAGAGTTCAGAAATCATCCAAATAGCAGTGTATAGCGCAAGAGTCAAAGCTAGACTCTCCTGTCCTAACCAATCGTGGCGTAAGCAAACGTAAGACAACACAACCTAACGTGACGCGACCACTGCTGCTTGACTCCCAGGGCCAAGCGGTACATATTAGAGGAAAGTAGAGAGCAGAAGGCCGTAGAATCTCAGTGTACAGCGGTAAAGTTGAACGTACCCAAACCTAACCATAGCCAACATCGCCTAACTAAACGTAGCCCATCTCAAACTGGCTTAGGCGGACCACGATTACTGGCGTGCCCTGTGACAGGCAGAATGTACTAGATCACAGTAGAGCGCAGAAATCCACCGAAAAGCGGTGTATAGCACAAAAGTGAAAGCTACAATCCCCTGACCTAATCTCTTCGTTCCGCGGCCTACACAGAGTCGGGAAGGATATAGTAGAGCTGCGTAGAGCGCAGAAATGCAATGAACAGCAGTGTGTAGCGCAAAAGTCAATGTTACCCTATCCTAACATAACCAAACGTAGCATAACTGAGCGCAACATAATCCAACCTGACGTGCCTAGTCCACTATTGCTGGCCTCCCCAGTGCCAATCAGAGCATACCAGAGCACAGAAGCGCGTAGAAATCCACCGAATAGCATTGCATATCATGAAAGTCGAAGCTATGAGGACATAACCCAAGCAAACGTAGCATACCCCAACTTAGCCTAACCCGACCTGACTTGCCGAGAACACTATTGCTTACCTTCCCAGAGCCAAGCTGGAAATAATAGAGCATTGTAGGGCTCAGAAATCTACCTAATAACAGACTATAACACTATAGTCGAAGCCATCCTCTCCTAACCAAACCAACAGCAACATAACAAAGCGTAACCTTATTTCACCTAACCTACCTACACCACAATTGCTGTCCTCTCCAGAGCTAAGCAGAATATAATAGAGCACAGCAGATCACAGAAGTCCGGGGCGTTGAATTTTAATTCTCAAATGATAAGGAAAACCTAATATGGCCTAACTTAACCTAACACAAACATCGTAGGATAACTCAGCCTAAGGTGCCGAGACAACTATTGCTTCTTCCCAGAGCCAAACTGAACATGTCAGACAAAAGTGGAGCGCAGAAAACCACCGACAAGCTGTGTATAGCACAAATGTCTATGCTATCCTCTCCTACCCTAACCAATCGTACCATAACCGAACGTAACCTAACACAACCTAACGTGCAGCGACTGCTATTGCTGGCCTCCCCAAAGTCGTGCAGGGTATCGTAGACCACAGTAGAGCGCAGAAGTCCACAGAATAACGGTATATGAAATGAAAGTCAAAGATATCCAAACCAAACCTAGACGAACACAACCTAACTAAACGTAACCTAACTGAACCGAACGTACAGAGACCACTACTGCTGGCATCCCCAGAGCCAAGCAGAACTTACTAAAGCACAGTAGAGCGCAGAAGACCATCGAACAACAGTTTATGCCACGAAAGACACAGCAATCCGTACCAAACGCATACTAACATAACTTAACCAAATGTAGCCTAACAGTGCCTGTCGTGGCGAGACTGCTATTGCTGGTCTCACCAGATCCGATCAGGGTAGAGTAGAGCACAGCGGATGGCCGAGAGCCGCCGTATACCATTGTAAAGAACAAAAGTCAAAGATATCCTAACATAACCAGACCAAACCAAACCTAACCAAATGTAGAATAACTGAACAAAGCGTACCGAGACCGCTATCGCCGGTATCCCCAAGAGAAAAGCAGAATATGATAGAGCGCAGTAGAGCATAGAAGTCCATAGAATATCAGTGTTGAGCACATAAGTCAAAGCTACTCTAACGTAGCCCAAAGTAAACTAAGCCCAACCCAACGTAATACATCTCAACCTAACGTGCCGCGACCAGTATTCCTGTCCTCCCCATCGCCATGCAGAGCATATTAGAGGAGACGAGACCTCCAGAAATCCATAG
>NW_016927057.1:4988-34611 GCF_001483705.2 Eufriesea mexicana
GGCATTCCTTTCTGGCTTCCCCAAAGCAAATCAGAGCACATAAGGTCATAGTCGAGCACAGAAGCTCACCCAATGTCAGTGTGTAGCGCAAAAGTCAAAGCTAACCTACCCAAACTTAACCAAACGTAACATAACAAAACGTTACATATATCAACGTGGCGAGATCGCCATTGCTGGCTTCCCCAGAGCCAAGCAGAGCATATTAGTGTGCAGTAGATCGCAGAAACCCACCGAGCAACAGTTTGTACCGCGAAGGTCAAAGCTATCCGAGCCTAACCCAGACAAACAATAACTAATCGAAAGTAGCGTAGCGCAAGCTAACGTGCCGAGGCAATTATTACTGGCCTCCACAGGGTTGAGCAGAAAATATTAGAAAACGGTAGAACGCAGAAATCCACCGGATAGCAGTGTATAGCTCAAGAGTCAAGGCTATCCTCTCCTAACGTATCCGAAAGTGATTAAATCGAACGTATCCCAACTGTACCGAACGTGACGAGACCGCTATTGCTGACCTCCCCGGAGAAGAGCAGAGTACAGTAGAGCACAGTGGAGCACAGAAATTCAGCGAATAACAGTCTATGCCAAGAAAGTCAAAGCAACCCAAACCTAACCATAGCCAACATAGCATAACCAAACGTAGCCCATCTCAACCTGGCTTAGGAGAACCACGATTGCTGGCGTGCCCAGGCCAGACAGAACGTACTAGATCACAGTAGAGTGCAGGTGTCCGCCGAATAGCGGTGTAAAGCGCAAGAGTCGCAGATAGCCACTCCTAACCAACCAATCGTGACGGAACTGAACGTAGCACAACACAACCCAACGTGCAGCGTCCTCTATTGCTGGCTTCCCCAGATTCGAGCAGAGTGCAGTCGAGCACAGTAGAGCGCAGAAATCCACCAAATAACAGTCAATGCCAAGAAAGTCAGAGCTATCCAAACCTATCACAAACAAGCATACCGTAACACAACGTAACCTATCCAAACCTAACATGACGAGAAAAATATTGCTGGCCTCCCCAGACCAAAGCAGAGCACATTAAAGCACAGTATAGCGCAGAGGTTCAACGAATAGCAGTATATAACACAAAAGTCAATGCTATCCTCCCCTATCCTAACCAACCGTAACATTCACAAGCTTAACATAACACAAACCAACGTGCATCGACCACTGTATCTGGGCTCCCCACATTCCAGCAGGGCATAGTAGAGCATAATACAGCGGAGAAATCCACCGAATAACAGTCCTTGCCGAGAAAGTCAAAGCTATCCGTACCTAACCAATACAATCATAACCAGATCGAACGTTATGTAGCGCTACCTAACGTGCCGAGACCAGAGAGTTGCTGGCCTCTTCAGAGACGAGCAGAGCATATTAGTGGAGAGCATAACGCAGAAATCCGTAGAATCGCAGTGTATATCGGAAAAGACAGTGACACTCAAACCGAACCCAAACCAACAGGACATAACAAAACATAGCGTAACTCAACCTAATATGCAGGGACCGCTATTGCTGTCATTCACAGTGCCAAGCAGGCCATATTAGAGCAAAGTAGGACGCAGAAATCCACCGTACAGCAGTGTACAGCACAAAAGATAAAGCTATCCTAACCAAGCTTAACCCAATACATCATAACCGAACGTAAAGGGACTGAGCGTAATGTGCCGAGAGCATTGTTGCTGTCATTTCCAGGGCCAAGCTGAAAATGTTAGAGCACTGCTTGGCCCAGAAAGCCACCTAATAGCAGACTATAGCACTAAAGGAAAAGTAATCACTTCCCAACCTACCGATTCGCAACATAAACAAAAGTAACCTAACTCTACCTAACGTGCCGCAAGCACTATTGTTGGCAACCACACAGCCACCCAGAACGCGCTAGTGGAGTGTAGACCGCAGAAATCCATAGAATCGAGGTGTATATCGGGAAAGCGCGAGACAAAAATACCCAACACCAGCCAGCGGTACATAACGGAACATAGACAAACTCTACCTAACGTACTGAGGCTGCTGTTGCAGCCAACCGGATGCCCAAGCAGGACATACTGGAGCTCTGTAAAGCAAAAATGTTAAAGCTACCCAAACCAAACATGGTCTATCCAAACTTAACTGGACGAAACCTGACTTAACGTAACGTGCCTAGGACACTATAGCTGGCCTTCCCAGAACCAAGCAGAAATCATTTGAGCTCTTCAGGGCACAGGAATCCAGGTAATAGCTGACTATGACACTAAAGTCGAAGCTATTCTCTCCTAACCAAACCAAACGTAACATAACTCAGCCTATCGTGCAGCGACAACTATTGCTGGCCTCCGCAGACCCAAGCAGATCACGTTAGTGGAGAGTAGAACGCAGGAATCCAGAGATACGCGCTGTATATCAGAAAAGACAAAGTCACACAAACCTGACCCAAACGAACGGACCATACACAAACATAGCCTAAATCTACCTAACGTTCCGAGGCCGGAATCGTTGCCATCCAAACTGCCAAGCAGGACATATTAGGGCATTGTAGCGCGCAGGAGAACACCGAATGCCTGTGTACACAACATAAGTTAAAGCTATACTAACCAAACTCTGCCAAACCCAATCTAGCCGAACGCAACCTGACTCAACATAACTTGCTGAGATCAATGTTGCTGGCCTCGACATAGCCAAGCTGAAAACATTAGGGCACTGTATTGCGCAGAAATCAACCTATTATCTGACTATAGCACTAAAGTCAAACCTACCCTATCCAAACCTAACAAATCGTAATATAACCATACGTAACCTAACTCAAACTAACGAGAAGCGACCACTATTGCTGGCCTCCACAGAGCCAAGCAGAAAGCATTAATGGAGAGTGAAAAGCATAAAGCCATAGGACCGCAGTGGATATCAAAATAGTCAAAGCCATCCAAACCTAGCCCAAACGAACAGGACATAGCCAATCATAGCCTAACCCAAACTATCGCGCCGAGACACCCATTGCTGCACTCCCCAGTGACAAGCAGGACATACTAGAGCACAGTAGAGTCCAGAAGTTAACCGAATAGCTGTGCAAAGCACAAAAGTTAAAGCTATCCTGACCAAACTTAGGCTAGTCGAACATAACCGAACGTAAAGTGACGCAACATAACGTGCCGAGGGCACTATTGCTGGCTTTCCCAGAGCCAAGCAGAACAAATTAGTGGAGTGTAGGACGCAGAGACACATAGCATCGCAGTATATATCAGAAAAGTCATAGTTACCTATATCAGCAGAACATAAGCAAACAGAGCTTAACTCAAAGTCACGTGCCGAGCGCGCTATTGCTGCCCTCGCCGGAGCCAGGCAGGACATTCTAGAGCACAGTAGAGCGCACAAGTGACCGAATAGCAGTGTGCAGTACAAAAGATCAAGACACCCTAACCAAACCTAGCCTAACCCAACCTACCCGTACGTAACCTGACTCAACATAACGCGCCGAGACCACTATTGCCGGCCGTCCCAGAGCCGAGCTGAAAACATTAGAGTACTGTCGGGCGCAGAAATCTGCCTAATAGCTGATTATATACTCTAAAGTCGCAGCTACCCTCTCCTAACCCAACCAATCATAACATTACCAAACGTAACAAGCTGTAAATATTAGAGCTCTGTAGGGCACAGAAATCCACCTAACAGCAGACTATAGCACTAAAGTCAGAGCTATCCTCTCCGAACCTAACCAATCGTAACTTGACCAAACGTAACCCAACTCAACCTAACGCGCCGCTACCAATGCTGCTAGCATCCCCAGAGCCAAGGGGAACACATCAGTGAGGATCAGAGCGCAGATATCCTTAGAATCGCAGTGTATACCAGAAAAGCCGAAGCTACCCAAAATCAAACCCAAGCCAGCGGAACGTAGCCAAACATAGCCTAACTCAACCTATCGTGCCGAAAATGCTATTGCTGCCCTCCACAGAGCCAAGCAGGGCACATTAGAGCACAGTAGAGCGCAGGAATCCACCGAATACCAGTGTAAACATGCAAAAGCTGAAACTACCCTAACCAAGCATAGACCAACCCAACTTAACCGATCGTAACCTGGCCCAACGTAACGTGCCGAAGCCACTACTGGTGGACTTCCCTGAGCCAAGCTGCAAATATTCGAGTGCCGTAGGGCGCAGAGATCCACCGAATCGGAGACTACAGAACTGAGGTCAAAGCCATCCTCTCCTGACCCAACCAACAGTAACATAACCGAACGCAGCCTAGCACAACCAACTTTGTCGAGACCACTATTGCTGGCCTCCCCACAGCCAAGGAAAACGCATTACCGGAGAGTAGAACGCAGAAATCCATAAAATCGGTGTGTGTACCGGAAAAGTCAGAGCTACACAAACCTAACACAATCCAACAAGACATAGCCAAACATAGCCTAACTCAACCTAACGTGCCGAAACAGCTATTGCTGCCCACACCAGAGCCCAGCAGGAAATGCCACAGCAGATTAGATCGCACATATCCACCGAATAGCAGTGTACAGCGCAAAGCAACAGCTGTCCTAACCAAACCTAGCCTGGTCAAACCAAACCGAACATAACTTAACTCAGCATATCGTGCCGAAACCACTATTGCTGGCCGTCCCAGGGCCAAGCAGAAAATATTAGGGCAATGCAGGGCGCAGGAATCCGCCTAATAGCGGACTATAGCACTGAAGTTAAAGCAACCCTTTCCTAGCCCAACCAATCATATTATAACTCAACCTAACGTGCCATGACCACTAGTGTTTGCCTCCCCAGAGCCAAGTAGGACACATTAGTGTAGAGTAGAACGCATAAACCCATTGAAACGCAGTGTCTATCAGAAAAGTCAAAGCTACCCAAACTTAACCCAAACCAACAGAGCATAACCAAACATAGCCTAACTCAACCTAACGCGGAGAGACACTTATTGCTGCAATCCCAGGGACGAGCAGGACATACTACAGCAGAGTAGAGCGCAGAAGCCCACCGTACAGCTGTGTATAGCACAGAAGTTAATGCTACCCTAACCAAACCTAGCCTAACCCGAGCTAACCGGACGTAACCTGACTCTACATAACGTGCCGAGGCCACTGTTACTGGCCTCCACCGAGCCAAGCACAAGGCATTAGCGGAGAGTGGAACGCAAGACATCCATAGAACCGAAGTGTATATCGGGAAAGTCAAAGCTACCCAAACCTAACCCTCACCAAATGAACTCAACCGAACATAGCCTAACTCAACCTAACGTGCAGAGACAGCTATTGCTGCCATTCACAGAGCCCAGCAGGACATGCTCGAGCACAGTATATCGGAGATATCCACCGAACGGCAGTGTACAGCAGAAAACTTAAAGCTGTCCTAACCAAACTTTGCCTGGCCCAACCAAACCGAACGTAACCTAACCTAACATAACGTGCCAAGACCACTATTGCTGGCCTTCACAGAGCCAAGCCGAAAATATTAGAGCGCTGATGGGCGCAGAGATTCAACAGATAGCACTCTATAGCACTAAATTCAAAGCTATCCTCTCGTAGCATAGGCGACCGTAACACAATCAAACGTAACCTAACACAACCTAACGTATGGCGGTCAAAATTGCTGGCCTCCCCAGGGCCAAGCAGTACACATTAGTGGAGAGTAGGACGTAGAAATCCGTAGAACCTCAGTGTACACTAGAAAAGTCAAAGCTACCCGAACCTAACCCATACCAACAGAACATAACCAAACATAGCATTACTAAACCTAACCTGCCGAGTAGGCTATTGCTGCCCTCCCGAGAGCCAAGCAGATCATGCTAGAGCTCAGTAGAGTGCAGGAATCCACCGAAAAGCAGTGTACGGCGCAAAGGTTGAAGCTATCCTAACCAAACTTAGCCTGGCCCAACCTAAACAAACGTAACTTAACTCAACTTAACGTGCCGTGACCGCTATAGCTGCCCTCCCCAGGGCGAAGCAGAACACAATATTGGAGAGTAGAAGTCAGAAATCCATAGAAATGCAGTGTATATCAGAAATGGCAGAGCCGCCGGAACCTAACCCAGAAAAACCGAACATACCCTAACATAGCCTAACTCAAACTAACGAGCCGAGACAGCTACTGCTGCCCGCCCCAGAACCATGCAGGACATGCTAGAGCACAGTAGAGTGTAGAAGTCCACCGAATATCAGTGAACAGCACAAAAGTTAACGCCAGCCAGACCAAACCATTCCTGACCAAACCTAACCGAGCGTAAAGTGCCCCAACGTAGCGAGCTGAGGCCACTGTTTCTGGCCTCCTAGAGCCAAGCTGAAAGAATCAGAGCACTGTAGGGCGCAGAAATCCACCTTATGGCAGATTACAGCCCTAAAGTCAAAGATGTCCTCTCGTAACATAACCAACCGTAACACAACCAAACGAATCCCAAATCTACATGAGCTGCGCGATCGCTATAACTGACACCCGTGGAGCCAGGCAGAACACATTAGCGGAGAGAGAATCGCAGTGTATATCGGAATAGTCAAAGCTACCAGAACCCAACCCAAAGCAACAGAACATAGCCAAACAGAGCATTTCTCGTCCTAACGTGCCGAGACCGCTATTTCTGCCCGCCCAGGGAAAAGAAGAGCATACTAGAGCACAGTTGGGCGCAGAAACCCAACGAATAGCAGTGTACGACACAGATGCTAAAGCCACCCACACCAAACATAGCATAAACCAACCTGATCGAACGTTGCATGACTCGACATGACTAGCCGAGGCCACTATTTATGACATTCCCGGAGCAAAGCTGAAACCGTTAGAGATCTGTATAGCGCAGGAATCCTCCAAATAGCGGACTATTGCACTAAAGTCAAAGCTATTGTCTCCTAACCTAACCAACCTTAACATTACCAAGCGTAAGCTACCTCAACATAACGTGCCACGAACACTACTGCTGTCCCCCCTGAGCTAAGCAGAAGACGTTAGTGGAGGGTAGGGCGCAGAAATCGGTCGAATCGCGGTGTACATCCGTAAAGTCAAAGCTACACAAACCAAACCCAAACCAACAGAACATATTTAAACATAGCCAATTTCAACCTAACGTGCGGTGACCGCTGTTGCTGCCCTCCCGAGGGCCAAGCAGGACGTGCCAGAGCACAGTAGAGCGCAGGTATCCAACGAATATCAGTGTACGGCGCAAAAGATAAAGCTATCGTCACCAAACTTATCCTAACCCAAACTAAACGAACGTATCACGCCTCGTCGTAACGCGCCGAGACCACTATTGCCGGCATTGCCAGAGACAAGCTGAAAGGATTAGAGCAATGTGGGATGCAGGAACCCACCTACTGGCAGACTGTAGCACTAAAGTCAAAGATGTACTCTCCCAACCTACCAACCGTAATAAAACCAAACTCAGGCTAACCCAAGCTAACGTGTCGCGCCCGCAATTTCTGGCCTCCACACAGCCAAGCAGAACGCAGTAGACGAGAGCAGAACGCAGAAAGCCATAGGATCGCAGTGTCCTTCAGAAAGGTCAATGCCACCCAAGCCTAACCCAAACATACGGATCATAACCAAACACAGCATAACTCAACCTGTCGTGCCGATACCGCGATTGCTGCACACCCCAGAGCCAATCAGGGCATAATACAGCACAGTTGAGCGTAGAAATCCACCGAATAGCAGTGTACAACACATAAGCTAAAGCTGCCGTGTCCAAACTTAACCCGACCCAACCTAACCGAACATAACTTGACTCAGCATAACGGGCTGATGCCACTATTTCTGGCCTTCCCAGAGCGAAGCTGAATGCGATAGAGCTCTGTGGGGCGCAGAAATCCACCTAATAGCTGACTATGGCGCTAAGCTCAAACAACCTCTCCTTACCTAACCAGTCGTGACATAACCAATCGTAACGTAGCCTAACCTAACTGGCCGATACCACCATTGCTGCCATTCCCAGAGCCAAACCGGGCACACCAGAGCGCAGTAGAGCGCAGAAATCCGCCGAATAGCTACGTACAGCGGAAAAATTAAAGCTATCCTGACCAAACATTGCCTAACCCAACCTAGCCGAACTTGACTTAACTAAACGTAGCGTGCCCAGACGACTGTTGCAGGCCCTCCCGGAGCCAAGCTGAAAGTATTAGAGCACTGTAGGGCTCAGAAACCCGCATAATAGCGGACTATGGCACCAAAGGCATAGCTATCCCATCCTAACATAGGGAATCGTAACATAACCGAACGTATCCTAACTTACACTGACATTCCGCGACCACAATTACTGGCCTCCCCAGAGCCAAGCAGGACATACTAGGTCGCAGTGGGGCGCAGAAATCCGCCGAATAGCTGTGCACTGCACAGAAATTATAGCTACCCTGACAGAACTTAGCCTGACCCAAACTAATCGAGCGTAGCCTGACTCAACGTTACCTGCAGAGGCCACTATTGCTGGCATTCACAGAGCCAAGCTGAAAGCACTAGATCCCTGCATGGCGCAGGATTTCAAATAAAAGCAGACTATGGCACTAAAGTCAAAGCTATCGTCTCCAAACCTAACTAACCGTAACATTAACAAACGTAACCTAACGCAACCTAGAGTGCCGCGACCACAATTGCTGGCCACTCCAGAGCCAAACAGAACAAATTAGTAGAGAGTAGAACGCAGAAATCCATATAATCGCAGTGTATATCAGAAAAGTTAATGCTACCCAAACTTAACCCAAACCATCAGAACATAACCAAACATGGCGTAAATCAACCACACGTGCTATGACTGTTAGTGCTGCCCACCCCAGAGCCAAGCAAGACACTAGAGCACAGTAGAGCGAAAAAAATCTACCGAATAGCAGTGTACAGCGCAAAAGTTAAGGCTTTCCTGACCAAACTAAGCCTGACCCAGCCTAACCGATAGTAGCCTGACTCATCATAACGTGTCGAGACCACCCTTGCCTGCCTTGCCAGTGACTAGCTGAAAATATTGGAGCACTGCAGTGCGCATGATTCCACCTAATAGCAGAACACAGCACTAATAACGAAGCTATCCCCTCCTAACCTAACCAATCGTAATATCACCAAACATACTATACACAGGATTGCAGTGTACAGCACAAAAGTTAAAGCTATCGTGACCAAACATAGCCTAACCCAACCTACCCGAACGCAAACTGACTCAACATAAAGTGCCGCGACCACTATTACTGGCGTCCCCTGAGTCAAGCGGGAAGCGTTAGTGGAGAGTAGAATGCAGAAAATAATACAATCGCAGTGTATATCAGAAAAGTCGAAGCTACCCAAGCCTAACCAAAACAAACAGGGCATAACCAAACATAGCTGACACAACCTAACACGCCGACATCGCTATTGCCGCCCTCCCCAGAGCCAAGCAGGACATACTAAAGCACAGTAGAGCGCAGAAGTCCACCGAATAGCATTGTACAGAGCAAAAGTTAAAGCGATCCTTACCAAATGTTGCCTAACTCAACCTAACCGATCGTAGCATGACTCATCTTAATGTGCCGGGTAAACCGTTGCTGGCCTTGGCAGAGCCAAGCTGAAGATATTAGAGCACTGCAGGGAGCAGATATCCACCTAACAGCAGACTATAGCACTAAAGGCATAGTTATTCTCTCTTAACATAGAGAATCGTAACATTACCGAACGTATCCTAACTTACCCTGACGCGCCGCGACCACTATTAGTGGCATCCCCAGAGCCAAGCATGATATACTACGGCACAGTAGAGCACAGAAATCCACCGAATAGCGGTTTACACTACGAAGAGTGTCCGAACTAACCGAACGTAACCTAACTCTGCCTGACGCGCCAGGACCACTATTGTTCGCCTCCCCAGGGTCGAGCAAAGTATAGGAGAGAAATGTAGAGCGCAGGAATCCACCGAGTATCAGTTTATAGCACAAAATTCAAAGAAATCCTGACCGAGCCTTCCTAACCTAATCTAACGAAACGTACCCTTACTCAACTTTACGTGCCGAGGCCACCATTACTGTCAACCGCAGAGCCAGGCAGAACGTATTATAGCACATTAGAGCGCGGAAAACCAACGAATAGCGGTGTACACCACGAAAGTCAGAGGCAATGAGACCGATCTTGGCATATCCTAACCTAATCGAACGTAACATAGCACAGCCTAACGTTCCGAGACCACTGTTGCTAGCCTCGCCAGAGACAAGCAGAAAATATTGGATCACAGTAGAGCGCAGATATCCGCGAATAGCAGTGTATAGCTCGAAAGCATAAACTACAGTATCCAAACCTCACCAAACGTAGCATAACCAAACGTAGCCTAACTGATGCTAACCAGCCGAGATCACTATTGCTGGCCTCCCCAGCGCTAAGCACGGGAAAAGGGGAAAGCAGGGCGCAGGAATCCAGCGCATTGCAATGCAACGCACAAAAGCCGTAGATATCCTAACCTAACCATCCTTACCTAACGTAACGGGACGTAACATATCTCAATCTAATGTGTCCAGACCACCATTGCTGGCATCGCCAGAGCCAAACAGGATGTACTAGAGCACAGAAGAGCGCAGAAGTACAACGAATAACGGTGTGTAGCACGAAAGTCAAAGCCATCATAACCAAACATAACCTAACCTGTCCCAACCAAGAGTAACATAACTCAAACTAACGTGCCGCGAACGCTATTGCTTGCGCCGCAGTGTCGGGCAGAGTATAGTAGCGCAATGTAGTGTGCAGAAATCCACTGAATGGCTGTGAATGGCACGAAAGTCTAATCTGTTCCGTCCTAATATAGCCAAACTTGTCACATGCAAACTTAGGCTAACCAAACCTAACGCGCCGAGACTACTATTGCTGGCCTGCCCAGAGCCAAGCAGAATATACTAGAGCGCAGTAGAGCGCTGAAACCACCTCATTGCAGTGAATAGCACTAAGGCCGTAGATATGCTACCCTAACATGGCCTAACCAAACTAAACCGAACATAGCATAACTCAACAGATCGTCCCGCGACCACTGCTGCCAGACTCCACAGAGCCAAGCAGAATACAGTAGAGCGCAGTAAGTCACGAGAAACCCCCGGAAAATAGGTTATAGCAAAATAGTCGAAGCCAACGTAACCAAACATAGCCTAACATAGTCTAATCAATCGTAGCCGAACTCAATACAGCGTGCCGCGACCACTATTGCTGGCGTGCCCAGGGCCAAGCGGAATATAGTAGAGCACAGTAGATAACACAAATACACAGAACAGGGTATAGCACGAGAGTCAATGCTATCCTAACCAATCTTCACCTAACCTAAGCTAACAGAACGTAACCTAGCTCAAACTAACGTGCTATGACCACTATTGCTGCCCCCCCCCCCCCCCCAATATAACTCTACCAAAAGCGTCGTGACCACTGTTACTGACCACGCCACTGCCAAGCAGAACATACTATAGCGCAGTAGGGCGCGGAAATCTACCGAATGGCATGGAATGCCACAAAAGTCTAAAACATTCTGTCCTAGAATAACCGATCGTGTCATATGCAAACGTAGCCTTATTAAACCTAACGCGCCGAGAACACTTTTGCTGGCCTGCCCAGGACCAAGCAGCAAGCATTAGAGCACAGTGGTGCGCAGAAATCGATGGAGAGCTGTGTATAGCACAGATGTCTATACCACCCTATCCTAGTTTCACCTAGCGTAACATGGTCGAACGTGTCGTAGCTCAAGCTAACGTGCCGAGACAACTATTTCTGGCCACCGCAGAGCCAAACAGAGAACTCTAGAGCATGGCAGACCGCAGAAACCCACTTCATTGCCGTGTACAGTACAAAAGTCAAACATATCCTGATCAAACTTGGCCTAATCTAACCTATCCAAACATAACGTAACTCAACATAACATGACGAGACCAACATTGCTGTCCTCCCGGATCCAAGTAGAGCATACTAGAGCACATTAGAGCGCAGAAGCCCACCGAATAGCAATGAATAGCACAAGAGCCGTAGTTGCCTACCCGAACCCAGCCAAACGTAACATATCCGAACTTAGCCTAACTCGTCCTTACATGACGAATCCAAAATTGCAGGCCTACAAAGTGGCAAGCAGAATGTACTGCACCACAGTAGAGCGCAGGAATCCACCGCATTGCGGTGAAAAGCACAAATCTCGAATGTATCCTAACATAACCTGACCTAACATAACCTAACCAAACGTAGCATAGATGAACATAACGTGCAGCGCCCACTGCACCAGGCTTCCCCATAGCCAAGCAGTATGCAGTAGAGCACAGTGGATAACAGAAATACACCGAATAAGAGTGTATAGAACGAAAGTCATGGCTATAATACATAGCCTATCCTGACACAACAAACGTACCCTAGCGCAACCCAACGTGCCGCAACCGCCATTGGTGTCCCCCCAGATATGGGCAGAGTATAGAAGAGCACTCTAGAGCGCAGAAATTCACCGAATAGTAGTGTTTGTTACAAAAGTCGAGGGTACCCTAACCAAACCTGGCCTTATCTAGCGTAACCAAACGTCGCATAAATGAACATAAAGCCACGACCAATGCTGCTGGCATTCCCAGAGCCGAGCAGTATACAGTAGAGCAGAGTAGATAGCAGGAATCCACCGAATAAAGGTGTACAGCACGAAAGCCAAATCTATCCTGACCAAACACAGCCCAACCAAGCCTAGAAAAACATAACGTAACAGAGAATAACGTACCACGACCACTATCGCTCGCCTCCCCAGATTCGGACACAGTAAAGTGGAGCAACGTAGAGCGCAGAAGTCCACCGTATAGCAGTGCTTCTGACAAAAGTCTGAGAAATACGAACCATGCCTTCCCAGACTACCCCAACGAAAGGCAACATAACACAACCTAACGTGTTGATACCACTATTACTGGCCACCCCACAGTCAAGCAGATCATATTGGATGGCAGTAGCGCACATAAACCAGCCGAGTGCCTGTGAAAGGCACGAAAGCCTAAGATATTGCCTCCTAACTTTACCAAACTTGTCATTTGCAAACGTAGCCTAACTAAACCTAAAGCGCCGAGGCCACTATTGCTGGACTCCCCAGAGTCAAGCTGAGAATATTAGAACGCAGTAGAGCGAAAAAGTCGGAGGATAGCAGTGTATAGCACTGATGTCTAGACTGTCCTGTTCTAACCACACCAAACGTAACATAATCAAACGTGGCATAGCTTAACCTATCGAGCCGAGACCACTATTGCTGACATCGACTGGGACAATCAGAATGCACTAGGGCACAGTAGAGCGCAGCAACCCATGGAATAGCCGTGTAATGCACAAAAGTCAGAGTAGCCTATTCCAACCAAGACAAACGAGGGACATCCGAACGTGACTTAACACAACCTAGCATGACGAGACAGCTACATCTCACCTCCACAGAGACAAGTAGAATGCACTATTGCACAGCAGTTCGCAGACATCCTCCGCATTGCAGTTAGTAGCACAAGAGTCGAAGATACCCTAACATAACCTGACCCAACCTAACCTAACAGAACGTAGCGTAACTGAGAGGAGCATGCCGCGACCACTGCTGCCGGTCTCCACAGAGCCGAGCAGTATTCAGTGGAGCACAGTAGATCACAACAACCTGCTGGATAATACTGTATTGCACGAAAGTCGAAGCCAACCTAGCCAAACAAAACGTAATGTAACCTAATCAAACGTAGCCAAACTCAACATAACTTGCCGCGGATGTTGCTGGCCTCCCGAGGGCCAAGCAGAATATTGTAGAGCGGAGTCGATTGCAGAAATCCTCCGAATAGCAGTGTACAGCACTAAAGTCACAGATAACCTGACCGAGCTTGACATAGCCTAACCTAACCGAACGTAGCAAAACTCAACATAACGAGCCGAGACCACTATTGCTGGTCTGCAAAGAGACAATCAGAATTTACCAGAGTACAGTATGGGGAAGAAATCCGCGGCACTGCAGTGAATAGCACAAAAGACATAGGTACCCTAGCATAGCCTGCCCTACCCTAACCTAACCAAATGTAGCATAACTCATCATAACATGCAGCGACCACTGCTCCTGGCCTCCCCATATCCAAGCAAAATGCAGTAGAGCACAGTAGATAACATAGACCAACCGAAGAGCACTGTAAAGCTCAAGAGTCAACGTAGCCCTTCCTAACCTAGCCAAACTTAACATACCCAAAGGTAAGCAACTCAGCCTAACGTGCCCAGACCACTATTGCTGGCCTCCGCAGAGCCAAGCAGAATATACTAGAGCACACTGGAGCGCAGAAGTTCACCGCATTGCAGTCTATATCACAAAAGTAAATGGTATCCTGGCCAAACCGCACCTAGCCTTGCCTAACCAAACGTAACATAACTTAACGTAACGTGCCGCGACCGCTATTGCAGGCGTTCCTAGGGTCAAGCAGAATATGATAGAGTAGAGCAGGAAGATGAAATCCGAAGAAGCGCAGTGCATTGCGAAAGAGTCGAAGCTACCCTCATCTATCCGAAGCTAACCGTATCCAACAAAACCTAGCTTCTCCCAAACTTACGTGCCGAGACCACTATTACTGGCACTCCCAGAGTCGAGCAGAGTATAGTGGAGCCATGTACAGAGTAGTAATCAGCAGAATAGCAGTGTGCAGCACAAAAGTCCAGGCTTCCCTCTCTTAACCCAACCAAACGTAATATAACCAAACGTAACCTAACATAAACCAACGTGCCGAGACAATTACTGCTGGATTCCCAGTGCCAAGCAGAAAATACCAGAGCACAGTGGAATGCAGGAAACCACCGTATAGCAGTGTGCACCACGAGGGACGAAGATATGCAGACCTAACATAAACTAACATAACCTAACCAAACGTTGCATAAATCAAGCTAACGTGCAGCGACCACTATTGATGGCTTACTCAGAGCCGAGAAAAGTATGGTAGAGCACAGCAGGGCACCGAAATCCACCGAATAACTGTCTATGCCAGAAAGTCGAAGCTATCCATACCTAACACATGCCAAAATAACCAAACAAAACGTAGCAGAACTCAACCTAACGTGCCTATACCACTATTGCTGGCATCCTCGGCAATAAGCAGAACATATCAGGACACAGTAGAGCGCAGAAATCCACCGAATAGCAGTGTAATCCACGAAAGTCAAAGCTATGTGATCATAACCTATACCAACCTAACCTAAGCAAACTTAGCATAACTCAACCTAACGCGCCGAGGCCGCTATTGTCGGCCACCACGGAGTCGAGCAGAGTATGGTAGAGCAGCGTAAAGAGCAGAAATCCACAGAATAACTGTCTTTGCCAAGAAAGCCGAAACTATCCAAACCTAACCAAAACTAGCGTAAGCTGACCAAACGTAACCTAATTCAACCTAACGTGTTGTGACAACTATTGCTGGCATCCGCAGAGCCAAGCAGCGCATATTAGAGCAGAGTAGAGTTCAGAAACCCGCAGAATGGCAGTGTGTAGCACAAAAGTCAAAGATATCCTCTCCTAACCCAACCAATCGTAACGCACCCAAACGTATCCTAACTCAACCTAACGTGCAGCGACCACTATTGCTGGCCTCCACAGAGTCGGGCAGAGTATAGTAGAGTTGAGTAGGGAGCAGAAATCCACCGAATAGCAGTCTTTGCCAAGAAAGTCATAGCTATCCTGCTCTAATCCGAACAAATATAACCTAACCAATCGTAACATAACACATCCTTTCGTGGCACAACCACTATTGCTTGCCTCACCAGATTCGAGCAGGGCGCAGTAGAGCACAGTAAGGCGCAAAGAGCCGCCAAATAGCATTGTATAGCCGAAAGTCAATGACGCCATAACCTAACCAAACTTTAACTAACCAAACCTAACGTAGAATGACTAAACCTAGCGTACCGCGACTTCTATCGCTGGCTTCCCCAGAGACAAGCAGAATACGATAGAGCGCAGGAGACTACATAAGTCCATAGAGTATCGGTCTTGAGCGCACGAGTGAAAGCTATCCTAACATAACCCAAACCCACCTAACCAAACCAAACGCATCTCATCTCGACCTAACGAGCAGGGACCTCTATTGCAGGGCTCCGCGTCCCCAAGCAGTGCATGTTATCGTTGAATAGAGCTCTGGAGTCCATAGGATGGCAGTGAACAGCACGAAAGTCAAAAATATCCCAACCTAACCCAAACAAACCTAACCTAACCCAACGTAACGTAACACAACCTAACGCAACGCGGCCACAATTTCTGGTCTCCCCAGAGCAAGACAGATAATATTAGAGGAGAGTAGAGCGCAGGAATCCTTAGAAACGCAGTGTACAGCAGAAAAGTCAGAGATTACCAAGCACAACCCAAACAAGCGTAACCTAACATAACGCGGCGATACTCAGCATAACGTGTCGCGACCACCATTGCTGGCCTCTCTAGGGCAAAGCGGAACATACTAGAGGAGGGTAGAACGCAGAAATCCATAGAATCGCACTATATATCGGAAAAGTCAGAGCCATACAATCCTAGCACAAGCAAGCGTAACGTAACCAAACGATGCCTAACTCAAAGTATCTTGACGGGATCACTTTTGCTCGACCCCACAGGGACAACCAGAATATAGTAGAACACAGTAGTGCGCAGAAACCGACCGAACAACAGTGTATACCACGAAAGACAAAACTCTCCATACCTAATCCAAACGAACGTACCCCACCCAACCGTAGCCTAACCCAACCTAACGCGTCGAGAGCACTATTGCTGGCCGCCACAGAGGCAAGCAGAAACTATTAGAATGCAGTAGAGCGCAGAAATCCGCGGGCAGCTGTGTATAGCACAAAAGTCTAACAGCCCATATCGTAACCTCGCCAAACATAACACAACCAAACGAAGCCTAACTAAACCTAACGTACCGAGACCACTACTTTTGGCCCCCCAGAGCCAAACAGAGTATATCACAGCACGGCAGATCTCAGAACCCCACCGCTTTGCTGTGTATAGGACAAAAGCCGTAGACAGTCTAACATAACCTGACCGAACCCAACCTAACCAAACGTACCATAGCTCAACACAACGTGCCGCGGAGTCTGCTCCTGGACTACACTGAGCAAAGCAGAATGTAGTAAAGCTCAGAAGGTCACAGAAATCTCACGATTAAGAGTGTATAGCATGAAAGTCAAGGATATCCTGATCAAATTTAACCCAACCCAACATGACCAATCGTGACGTAGCTGAACCTAATGTGCCACGGCCACCAATGCGAGCCCCCTCATAGTGGAGCAGAAGATAGCAGAGCAATATAGAGATCGGAAACCTTCCGAATAGCAGTATACAGCACAGGAGTCGAAGAAATCCTAACCTAACCAGACTTAACCTGATCCAACTGAACAAACCGTAGCTTAGCATGTCGTTCCGCGAACACCGCTGCTGGCGATCCCACAGCCAGCAGAGCATGCCAGAGCACAGTAGGGCGTAGAAATCCACCGAACGGCAGTTTATGGCACAAAAGTCTAAGATGTCCTGTCCTAGCATAACAGAAAATGTCATAAGCAAACGTAGCCTAACTGAACCTAACGGGCCGAGACAATTATTGCTGGCCTCACCAGAACCAAGCAGAAAATATTAGAACACAGTAGAGAGCAGATATCCGCCGATAGCAGTGTATAGCACGAAAGACTAAACTGTAGTATCCTAACCTCACGAAACGTACCGTAACCAAACGTAGCGTAGCTCAAGCCAACTTGCCGAGACCGCTACTGCTGGCCACCGGAGAGAAAGGCAGAGCGTATTAGAGCACATTCGAGCGCAGAAATCCAACTCATTGCAGTGTACGGCATAAAGGTCAAACATGTCCTTACCCAACTTGACCTAACCTAACCTACACAAACGTAGTGTAACTCAACATAACGTGACGAGTCCAATATTGCTGGCTCTCCTGAGCCAATCAAAGCATATTAGGGCACATTGGAGCGCAGAGATCCACCGAATAGTAGTGTATATCGCAAAAGTCAAAGTAACCTATACTAGCCTAGCCAAACTTAACACACCCAAACGGAGCATATCCCAACCTAACACGACGGGACCGTTATTGCTGGTATCCGTAGAGCCAAGCAGAATATACTAGATCACAGCGGAGCGTAGAAGTCCATCGCATTGCAGTGTACAGCGCAAAAGTCAAACATATCCTGACATAACGGGACTTTACCTCACATATCCAAACGTAGTGTATCTAAACATAGCGTGACGAGACTAATATTGCTGGCCTGACAGAGCAAAGCAGAGCATATCAGAGCACATTAGACCGCAGAACTCCACCGAATAGCAGCGTACAGCGCAAAAGTCAAAGCCATCCTATCCTACTCTAACGAAACGTAGCGTAGCCCAATATAACGTGCCGAGAGAACAATCGCTGGCCTCCACTGAGCCAAGCAGAGGATACTACAGGACAACAGAAGGCAGAAATCCACCGCATTGCAATGTATAGCACGAAAGTCAAACAAAACCTGACATAACCTGTACTTACCTACCCTATCCAAACGTAGAGTAACTCAACATAACGTGACGAGAACAACATTGGTGGCCTCCCCGGAGCCAGGCAGGTCACATTGGAGCACACTAGAGCACAGAAGTCTTCCGAATAGCAGTGAATAGCACAGAAGTAAAAGTAACCTGTCCTAACCTAGCCAAACGTAACGTAACCAAAGGTAACCTAACTAAACCTAACATAGAGAGACCTTTATTGCTGGCTTCCACAGAAACAAGCATAGTATACTAGAGCACAGTAGTGCGCAGCAATCCACCGCATTGCAGTGAAAAGCACAAGAGTCGAAGATAACTTAACCCAATCTGACCTAATCTAACCTAACCAAACAAAGCACACCCCATCATGAAGTGCCGCGACCACTACCCCTGGCCACCCCAGAGCAAAGCAGAATATAGTAGAGCATTTTAGTTAACAGAAATCCGCCGAAAAGAATTGTAAGGCACAAAAGCCAAAGCATCCTACCCTAACCTAGCCAAGCTTGACATACCAAAACGTAGCCCAGCTCAACCCAACATGACGATGCCACTATTGCTGGCCACTGCAGAGACAAGCGGAATTTACTAGAGCACAGAACCGCGCAGAACCCCACCGCATTACAGCGGAGAGCACAAAAGTCGAATATACCCTGACATAACCTGACATAGCCTGAACACCAAGCGTAGCATAGCTGAATACAACGCGCTACGACCACTATTACTCGCCTCCCCGGAGAAGAACAGAGTATAGTAGAGCAATGCATGGCGCAGGAACCCCGCGAATAGCGGTTTATTGCACAAAGGCCAAAGAAATCCTAACAGCGCCTTCCTAACCTAACCTAACGATACGTAACCTTACCCAATCTAACATGCCGAGACCACTATTAGTGGCCTCCCCAGAGCCAAGCAGAGCATATTAGAGGAGAGTAGTTCGCAGAAGTCTATAGAACCGCAGTGTACAGCAGAAAAGTCGCAGACAGCCAAACATAACCCAACCTAACGAAGCCAAATACAACGTAGCGCGCCGCAACCGCTATTGCTGGCCTCCCCATGGTCCAGCAGATTAGAGCAGAGGACAGAGGAGGGTGGGAATCCACCGAATAACAGTGTAAAGCACGTAAGTCATAGCTACCATAACCAAACTTAGCATAACCTATCCAAACCATACGTAACCTAACACAACCTGACGTGCCTGGGCCAGAATTCCTGGCCACGCAAGATCCAAGCAGAGTATATCAGAGCAATCTAGGGCGCAGAAATGTACAGCATAACTGTGTATGGCACAAAAGTCAAGGATATACCAACTGAACCTAACCAACCCTAGCCGGACCGAACGCAACCTAACTCAACCTAACTTGCCGCGACCACTATTGCTGGGATCCGAAGAGACAGCCAGAATATGCTAGAGCACAGTAGAGCGTAGAAATCGACCGCATTGCTGTTCATAGCTCAAAAGTCGAAGGTAACCTGACCAAACGTAATCTAACCTAACCTAACCAAGCGTAACTTACCGCGATCGCTATTATATTACATTTGCGAGGTTAGGTTAGGTATAGTTCGGTAAGGATAGCCATGGCCTTCGTCTATACACTGTGTTCCTAAGGACTTCTGAACTCTCCTCTCCCCTAATCTGTGCTGCTCGGCTCTGTGGTGGTCAGCAGTAGTGGTCACGGGACGATAGGTTGATATACATTGCGTTAGGCTATGTTACGCTTAGTAACATAGTGCAGTCAGCAATTGTGATCGTGGCACGACACGTTCAGTTATTCTACGTTTAGTTAGGCTACGTTTGCTTGGGTAAGGTTTGGATAGATTTGACTTTTCTGCTATTCACTGCGATTCTATGGATTGATGCGCTCTACTCTCTTGTATTATACCCTGCTTTTCTCTGGGGACGCCAGCAATAGTGCTCGCGGCACGATATGTAGAGGTAGGTTACGTTTGGCTATGTTACGGTGGGCTAGGTTTGGGTAGCATAGCTCTGATTTTTTGCTATACACTGCAATGCGGTCGATTCCTGCACCCTACTCAACCCTGGTGTATTCTGCTTGGCTCCGAGGACACAAATAGTTATCCCGGCAGGTTAGAATGAGTCATGTTGCGTATGGTTCTTTTACATTATGTTTGGTAATGACAGGGTTGCCTCGACTATTGTGCTATACTGTGCGATAATATGGATTTATGCGCTCTACCCTCCTCTAGTATGTTCAGCTTGGCTCTAGCGAGGGCATCAATATTGGTCTCGGCACGTTACGTTCAGGTATATTGCGTTTGGTTACGGTACATTTGGTTAGGTTAGGTAGCAAGGCGTGCTGCCCGCCAAAGGCGAAATGCGTGGCTCGTCAGGCGCCTGCAGGCGCCGCGGCAGCCTCAGCGCCCGCGATCGCCAATTCGAAAGCTGCGTCCGCGAATTCCGTCTCCGCGACCGATACCGCAAAGGGCCCGCCGACCGGCGGAGCACCGGGCCCGCAGCAGGCCCGAAAGAAGGGGGGCCAGGAGAAGGACATGTACACGGACTAAATATGACGCCGTCCATTGTGCTCCAGGCCAACCTGAAACACTCGCGGGCGTCGCAGGACCTGCTCCTGCAGACGCTCGTTGAGCTGAGTGTCGTGCTGGCTGCTACCACGGAGCCGTGCCGTATCCTCGATCGAGACGGGTCGTTCGGGGTTCGGGACGTTTCCGTGGTGATTATCGCCAGGGGACTATTGCAGACACCCGCACCAACGCTGCTTCACCGCGGTGAGGAATGCGTGGCGGTCTCCTGGAACGTCGTAGACGTGGTGGGGTGCTACGTCTCCACCAACCGCGGCCTCTCGTCGTACGAGAGGTACCTTGTCCAGCTGGGAGGTATCCTTAGTGGACACATGCCACGTCCGGTTCTGGTCCTGGGGGACTTCAACGCCCACCCCGTGGTGTGAGGCTCCCCGCGAACAGACGCTCGGGGCGAGGGCCTGCAAGATTGGGCCGCGGGGCTGGATCTCGGGTTGCTCAACCGGGGTCCCGTAAGCACGTTGGTCAGGTGGAACGGCACGTCCATCGTGAACTTGTCATTCGTATCGCCGGCTGCTGGGCGACGGGTCACCGGATGGAGCCTGGCGGTGGAGGTGGGAACGCTTAACGACCACCTCCACATCAACTCGGTTCTTGCAGTCACTCCTCGCACAGGTCTGGAACCACCCAGCGGTAAGCATGCAACCGCGCCGTGATGAGCGCTCGGGCGCCACGACCGCGACATCTTCGCCGCGGCCGTCCAGGTCGTCGCCCCGGCGGATGGGGAAGTCGGGCACGAAAACGACGAGGCGGGGTTAGGGGCGGAGCGGCTAGGGGCGGCGATGACGCGCGCGTGCGACGTCGCCATGCCTCGGGTGAGGGAGCCACCTTCGAGGGGTTCAGTGCACCGGTGGTCGGCCGAAGTCTCGCAGCTCCCGGAGCCGTGCGTGCTCGCCCGGCGCTAGTACACCCGGGCCCGTCGTCAACGACGCGCGGTGTCCGTCTAGGATATCGCGCGCCTCTCTCGCCAGTATCGGTCAGCGGTGGGCAGTCTCCGGAGGGAGATCCGCAGAGCCAAGTCTCGGCAATGGGACGAACTCCTCGCGACGCTCGAAAGCGATCCGTGGATACGCCTCTACAAATTAGTAATGGGCATATTAAGGGCATGGCCGACCCCGTGACCGCGCGTATGGACCCCAAGCTCTTGCGGCGGGTGATCGACACCCTCTTCCCGGTGGCGGCGAAGGAGGGCTGCAACCCGTTGCAGTGCGATCGGAACTTGTCGTATGGTCCGACGAGCTAGGAGCCTCGCGCGAGGAGTTGGGCCGTGCAGTCGTAAGGATGGGGGCGAGGAGCAACGCCCCCGGACCGGACGGCATCTCAGGACGAGCATTTGCACTGGCTCTGGAGGAGTGGGGTGACCGTGTGCGACGGCAGTTCGACAGCTGCCTCAGGATCGGTCGCCTGCCGGCACGTTGGAGGAGAGCGAGGGTCGTGCTGATCCCGACGCCAGGGAAGCCGCCGGAATCTCCGATGGCATACCGGCCGATATGCCTGCTCGACGAGGCGGGCAAGTTCCTCGAGCGCGTTCTAGCTGCCTACCTCCGAGAGCATTTATCGGACGTGGGTCCCGATCTCTGCGTCAGCCAGTTCGGATTCCGGCAGCGTCGGTCGACGATCGACGCGATTAAGCGTGTTCGTACCCTGTCGGAGGCTGCAGTTCACTGGGGCGGGGTGATGCATGCGGTCGGTGTGGATATCGCCAACACCTTCAACACCCTGCCCTGGGCCGTCATCCTGTGTGCCCTGTTGTACCACAGGGTTACCCAATACATGACGGCGGTGATCGGCGTTTATTTGGCGGGGCGCTCGATCGAGTATCCCGGGCGACACACGACCGTCGTGCGGGCGACGAATTGCTGGGTTCCACAGGGAACGGTACTCGGGTCGATCCTCTGGGACCTCGCGTACGACGCCGTGTTGCGCACTCCCCTCCCCCGCGGTCTGAGCCTGACGTGTTACGCAGACGATACGCTGGTGATGGTCGCCGGGTAAAGTTGGGAGGAGGCCACGCTGCGCGCGGAAAACATCGTGGCCCTCGTCGCGAAATGCATCTAGCGGCTTGGGCTGAGTATCTCCGCCGAGAAGACCGAGGCAATGTGGTTTTGCCATCGGCACAGCGGGAAGTCGCCCAAGTCCCTGATGTGCGTGTGGAACGTTGCGGTCGAGGTACGGGTCCGGGTGAAGTACCTCGGTCTCGTCCTCGATAGCCACCGGAAGTTCGATGAGCATTTTCTCGCGCTGGATCCATGCCTGGAAGCTATGGCGGGTGCGCTCTGTCGCCCGCCTCGCAACCTGGGTGGGCCAGACGGGAGGGTGCGCAGCCTCTACACGGTAGTGGTTCGCTCGGTGGCACTTTACGGGGCTCCGATCTGGGCGATCAACCTGGTCGCTGGTCCGCGCTCTCTGGCAATTCTCCGACGAGTCGCTCGCAGGATGGCGACCAGGGTCGGGCGCGATTTCCGCACGATATCCCACGAGGCGGCGTTGGTCGTGGCGGGTGTTCCGCCGTCCGAACTGCAAGCGGCGGGGGCGGCCCGTGACTACGGCCTCCAACATGCTGGCGGCGGCAGTGCTCTTGAAGAAGGGGCCGTTTCGTTGACGCGACAGTCCGTGATGACCGCCTGGCGAGCTCGCCTGAAAAAGCCGAGCAGCCGGCGGCACCCGGCGTTCGAGGCTGTGCTCCCCGTGCTGGATGCATGGGGGCGCAGCGCAGCCGGCACACTTTCCCTCTGACACAGGTGCTAACCGGGCGCGTATTCTTCGGGGAGTACCTGTGTCGTGACGGGCGGGTACGTGACACGCGGTGTCATTACTGCAGGGAAGGGCAGGACACGGCGCAGCACATGCTGGAGGTATGTCCGGCGTGGGCTCGCTAGCGCCGGGTACTTTGTCGCGTGGTGTGGCGGGACCTTTCACTCTACGTCGTCGTGGCGCTGATGTCGGATATCTTACGTGTGTGGCGTGGGGTGGCCTCCATCTGCGAGGCGGCTGTGTTGCAGGAGGAGGCCGCGGAGAGAGCCCGCGAGCGTAGCGCGTGCTCCTCGCTCGTAGGGCGGTGCGCGCACAGCCGGATGTGTTAACGCGTTAAGCCTCCGCCTTCGCGACCGACCATGTGCCTACGGCCGCGGAAACCGTCTCTCTCTCCCGTTGTAACCTAGGTCAGAGTGACCATGGGCAGGCGTGTGGGGGCACGTCCGCTCGATAGACCGTGTTCCGTGCGCACGGCGCCGCGTGATGTTCGCGCGGCGTCCGCAGAGTGTGCGTTCGTTGCTGTGCGGTGGTATGCGTGTTGTGTGTGCCTGTAATCGTTCCGTCTCGCGCGCCTGGACATGGTCGTTTCGGGTGTGATTTCCCGCCGCGCTGGGAGGGAACTGCGGTTGTGTGGCGGGGGCGTCCTGGCAATTGCGTCGCCGCGAAGTCCAGGGCGCACCGAAATGCGAAGGGCTGGCCATCGTGGAGATTTCAGTGGGAAATAACCCACATAACCCCGCCCTCACACCTAAGGTGGCCGAGTATCTTTGGTAGATTTCCCCCACGTGAAAAAAAAGAAATGCTAGCTTAGGTTTTGTCAGGGTATCCTTGGCTTTTGCTATATGAACTGAAATGCTGTTGATTTCAGAGCACTACCGTGCCCTAGTATATTCTGCTTGCACTGCGGGGGGCAGTAATAGTAGTCTCGGGATGTTAGTTTGTGTTATGCTACGTTTGCTTATGATACGTTCGGTTAGGTTGGGAAAGGATAGCATAGACTTTTGCGCAATGCACTGAAATTCTATGGACTCCTGCGCTGTTCTCTCCTCTAATATGTTCTGCTTGGCGATTGGGAGGCCGGCAATAGTGGTCTAGGCATGTTAGGCTTATTTACACTACGCTCGGTTAGGTTATGTTAGGTTTAGTGCTGTCTGGATGGCTTCGTATTTTGTGCTATACACTGCTATTCGGTGGATTCCTGTTCTCTACTGCGCTGTAGTATATTCAGCTTCACTCCCGGAGGGACTGCGACAGTGGTCTCAGCAAGTTATTTTGGGTTAGGCTACGTTCGGTTCCATCAGGTTAGGTCAGGTTAGGTTAGGATTACTTTGAATTCTCTGCTATACACTGCATTTCTATATGCGCCTGTGCTGTACTCTCCTCTAATACATTCTGCTTGGCGATGGGGATGCCAGCAGTATTGGTTTAGGCACTTAGGTTGGCATAGGCTGCGTTTGCTTATGATACGTTTGGTTAGCTTGGGAAAGTATAGCTTTAACTTTCGCGCAATACTTTGCTGTACGGGGGGTTTCTGCGCTCTACTGTTCTCTAACATGTTCTGGTTGGCTCTGAGAGTGCCAGCAATGGTGGTCTCGGTACGTTACTCTCAGTCATGCTACATTTGCTTATGTTAGGCTTGGTTAGGTTAGGGAAGGGTAGCAATGACCTGTGTGCTATGCACTGCTATTCTGTGGACTTCTGCGCTCCACATTGCTCTACTATACACTGCTCGACTCTGGGGATGCCAGAAATGTTGGTCGTTGCACGATAGATTGTGTTAGGTTCCGTCCGGTTGGGTAAGGCTGGGATAGGTTTGGACAGGATGTCTTAGACTTTCGTGTTATATACTTCTATTCGGACGATTGCTGCACTCTACCGCGCGCTAATATGTTCTGCTTGGCACTGTGGTGGCCGAAGTGGTGGTCTCGGCTCCTCAAGCTGAGTTGGTCTACGTTTGGTTAGGTTAGGTTTGCCCGTGCTAGGTTGTGATATATTTGACTTTTCTGCTATGCGCTTCTATTTCGTGGCACTCTGCGCTCTACCGTGCCCTAGTATATTCTGCTTGGCTGAGGGTAGTCCAGCAATAGTATCCCCGGCAAGTTGGGTTATGTTGGGATAATCTGGGAATGCTCTGGGGAATCCAGGAATAGTTGTCCCGGCACAATAGGTTATGGTAGGTTCCGTCGGTTTATATTACGTGTGGGCAGGTTAAGACAGGATACCTTTCACTTTTGTGCTACAAACTGCCGCTCGAATCTGGCGAGGCCAGTAATAGTGGTCCCGGCACGTTAGTTTGATTTAGGCTATGCTTGGTTATGTTACGTTTGGTTAAGGTAGGAGAGGGTGGCATGGACTTTTTTGCTATGTAATGCTCTTCGGTAGACTTCTGCGATAAACGGTGCTCTAATATGCTCTGCTTGGCTATGTGGAGGCCAGCAATAGTAGACCCGGTTAGTTAGCTTGTGTTAGGTTATGGTTTGGTTGCGTTACGGTTGCTTGGGTTAGGAATAGCTTGCTACGACTTTTGGGCTTTACGCTGCTATTCGGCGGATTCCTGCACTCTACTGCGCCCTAATATGTTCAGCTTGGCTCTGGGGGATTGGTTAGCTTGGGAAAGTATAGCTTTAACTTTCGCGCAATACTTTGCTGTACGGGGGGTTTCTGCGCTCTACTGTTCTCTAACATGTTCTGGTTGGCTCTGAGAGTGCCAGCAATGGTGGTCTCGGTACGTTACTCTCAGTCATGCTACATTTGCTTATGTTAGGCTTGGTTAGGTTAGGGAAGGGTAGCAATGACCTGTGTGCTATGCACTGCTATTCTGTGGACTTCTGCGCTCCACATTGCTCTACTATACACTGCTCGACTCTGGGGATGCCAGAAATGTTGGTCGTTGCACGATAGATTGTGTTAGGTTCCGTCCGGTTGGGTAAGGCTGGGATAGGTTTGGACAGGATGTCTTAGACTTTCGTGTTATATACTTCTATTCGGACGATTGCTGCACTCTACCGCGCGCTAATATGTTCTGCTTGGCACTGTGGTGGCCGAAGTGGTGGTCGCGGCTCGTCAAGCTGAGTTGGTCTACGTTTGGTTAGGTTAGGTTTGCCCGTGCTAGGTTGTGATATATTTGACTTTTCTGCTATGCGCTTCTATTTCGTGGCACTCTGCGCTCTACCGTGCCCTAGTATATTCTGCTTGGCTGAGGGTAGTCCAGCAATAGTATCCCCGGCAAGTTGGGTTATGTTGGGATAATCTGGGAATGCTCTGGGGAATCCAGGAATAGTTGTCCCGGCACAATAGGTTATGGTAGGTTCCGTCGGTTTATGTTACGTGTGGGCAGGTTAAGACAGGATACCTTTCACTTTTGTGCTACAAACTGCCGCTCGAATCTGGCGAGGCCAGTAATAGTGGTCCCGGCACGTTAGTTTGATTTAGGCTATGCTTGGTTATGTTACGTTTGGTTAAGGTAGGAGAGGGTGGCATGGACTTTTTTGCTATGTAATGCTCTTCGGTAGACTTCTGCGATAAACGGTGCTCTAATATGCTCTGCTTGGCTATGTGGAGGCCAGCAATAGTAGACCCGGTTAGTTAGCTTGTGTTAGGTTATGGTTTGGTTGCGTTACGGTTGCTTGGGTTAGGAATAGCTTGCTACGACTTTTGGGCTTTACGCTGCTATTCGGCGGATTCCTGCACTCTACTGCGCCCTAATATGTTCAGCTTGGCTCTGGGGGGGGGGGCAGCAATAGCGGTATCGGCATGCCACTTTGAGTTAGGTTACAATGGGTTAGGTTAGGTTAGGGCAGAGTGGGTTAGGATTTCTACGGCTTTTGTGCTATACATTGCAATGCAGTGGATTTCTGCGCTCTGCTGTGCTGTAATGTATTCAGCTTGGCTTTGGAGCTGCCAGAAATTATAGTGTCGGTACGTTAGTTCGAGGCAGGTTACGATTCGTTGGATTAGGCTGGGAAGGTTTGGTTAGGATTTCTTTGCCCTTTGTGCTATACGCTGTTATTTTGTAGATTTCCGCGTTCGGCGTTGCTACACTATATTCGGTTGGCCCTGGGTATGACAGCATTCGTGGTATCGACGCGTTAGTTTAATTTAGTATACGATTGCTTATGACAGGTTTGGCTGTGCTAGGACAGAGTAGCTTAGCCTTTTGTGCCATACACTGCTATTCGGTGGATTTCTGCGCTCTACCTTGCTCCACTATACCCTGCTCCTCTCCGGGGAGGCGAGAAATGGTGTTCGTGGCACGTTAGTTTTAGATATGCTGCGTTTGGTTAGGTTAGGTTAAGTGTCGTTGCGGTAGCCATGACTTTCATGCTATACACTGTTGATCGGTGGAATTCTGTGACCTACAGTGCTCTAGTATACTCTGCTTGGCTTTGTGGATGACAGCAGCTGTGGTCGCGGCACGTTAGTCTGCGTCATGTTGCGTTTGATTAAATTAGGTTAGGGTAAGTTTGGTTATGGTGGCCTTGACTTTCATACCATGCACTGCTAATCCGTTGATTCCTGTGATCTACCGTGCTCTAATACGTTCAGTCTGGGTTTGGGGAGGCCAGGAGCAGTGGTAGCGTCTCGTCATGTTTAGCTACGTTTGGTTATGTCAGTTTAGGCCAGGTTAGATTGGGGTATCTACGGCCCTTGTGGTATTCACTGCAATGCGGTGGATTTCGGCGCTCTACTGTGCTTTAGTACGTTCTGCTTGTCTCTGTGGAGGCCAGCAATCGTGATCTCGTCATTTTGGGTTGTGTAAGGCTACGTTCAGATATGTTACGTTTGGCTAGGTTAGGATAGGCTACTCTGACTTTTGTGCTATTCACTGCTTTTCGGTGGATTCCTTCGCTCTAAAGAGCTCTAATGTGCTCTGCTTGGGTCTGAGGTTGACTGCAATATTGGTCTTGTCACGAGGTGTCGAGTTACATTACGTTTGGTTATGTTAGGTTAGGTTAATCTCGGTCAGGTTATCTTTTCCTTTCGTGCTGTACCCAGCTATTCGGAGGATCTCTGAGCTCGGCTGGGCTCTATTATACTCTGCTTGGACCTGGGAGGCAAGGAATAGCGTTTGCGGCACGTTGTGATGGGTTATGCTACGTGTGGCTTGGTTATGTTGGCTTGGATTAGGGTTGGATAGCTATCGCTTTTGTGCTATTCGCTTCGATTCTATGGATTTCTGTGCTATACTCTCCCCTAATATGCTCCGATCGGCTCTGAGGAGGCCAGTGATACGGGCTGCGGAACGTCAAGTTCAGTCATATTGCGTTCGGCTGGGTCAGGTCAGTCGAGTAAGTTTATGATATCTTTGACCTTTGTGCTCAACAATGCTATCCTATGGACTTCTGCACTCTACTGTGATCTCTTATATTCTACTTATTTCTGGGTGCGCCAGCAATAGTGGTCGCGGAATGTTAGTTTGTGTTATGTTACGTTTGGTTTGGTTACATTATGTTAGGCTTGGTTTGGATGCCTTCGTCTTTTGTGCTGTGCACCGCTGGTCGGTGGACTTCTGCACTCTACCGTGCTCTAATATGTTCAGCTTGGCTCTGGGAAGGCCTGCAATAGTGGTCTCGGAATGTTATGTTAAGTCAGGCAACTTCGGTTCGGACAGGCTAGGACGGGATACGTAAGGGTACCTTTCACCATTCTGCTTTATACTAGATTGCGACGGATTTCTGCGCCCTACTGTGTTCTAATACGCTCCCATTTACTCAGCGGATGCCAGAAATAGTGGTCGCGGCGCAATGTGTTGTGTTAGGTCACGTTTAGTTAGGTTATACTTGTTTGCGTTAGGTTAGGATATGCTTGACTTTTGAGCAGTACACGGAAATGCGGCGAATTTCTGCGCTCTATTCGCCACTATTATGCTCTGCTTCGCTCTACGGCGGACAGCAGTGCTGGTCGCGGCACGTTAAGTTCAGCA
>NW_016927057.1:34755-80896 GCF_001483705.2 Eufriesea mexicana
ACGGTTGGTTTTGTTACATTTGGTTAGTGTGGGAAAGGGTAACATTGACTTCTGCGCTGTACACTCATATTCCATGCATTTGTGCGCTCTCCCGTTCTCCAATATGCTCTGCGTGGATTTGGGCTGGCCAGCTATGGTGGTCTCGGCACGTTAGGTTGAGTTAGTCTGCGCTTCGTTAGGTTAGATTGGGTTAGGTTTCGTCAGGATATCTTTGACTTTTGCGCTATAAACTGCAAAGCAGTGTATTCATGCGCTCTACTCTGCTCTAGCGTACCCTGCATCGCTCTTCGGAGGCCAGCAATTTTGATCTCGGGGCTTTAGGTTGAGTTATGTTGCGTTTGGGAGGAATAGATTTGGACAGCTTTGGTCTTTGGCCTGTACACTGCATTGCGGAGAATACCTGCGTCATACGGTGCTCTAGCGTGTCCTGCTTAACTCTCGGGTGGCCAGTAATAGCGGTCTCGGAACAATAGATTGATATAGATTATGTTCGTGTAGGTTACGTAAGCAATGGCGAGGTTTGGATAGCATCGACTTTTCTTCTGTACACTGCGATTATAAGGATTTCTGCGCTCTTCTCTCCTTTACTATGCTCAGCTTGGCTCTGTGTATTCCAGCAATACTGGTCACGGCACGTCAGGTTGTGTTATATTGCGTTCGGCTTTGTTAGGATAGGTTGGATAAGGATAGGGTACCTCTGATCCTTGTGCTCAATACTGCTATACTTTGGGCATTCGCACTCTAGTGAGCTCTATCATATTCCGCTTTTCCCTGTGTGCACCAGCAATAGTGGTCACAGAACGTTAGTTTGTGTTATCCTACGTCCGATTACGTTTGGTTAGGTTTGGTTTGGTCAGGATGTCTTTGAATTTTGTACTCTACACCGCTATTCGGTGAATCTCTGTGCTCTACTGTGCTCTAATATGTTCTGCTTGGCTCTGGGAAGGCCAGCAATAGTGGTCTCGGCAAGTTATGTTGAGTTATGCTACGCTTGGTTCGGTTAGGTTAGGACGGGTTTGGCTAGGATATCTTGGTCTTTTGTGCTATATACTGCTACTTAGTGTCTTTCTGCGTTCTGCACTGCTCTAGTACGTCGAGCTTGGCTACGCTTGGTTTGGTTATGTCAATTTGGGTTCGGTTTGGATACCTTTGGCTCTTCTGCTGAACACTGCGGTTCTATGGATTTTTGCGACACACTCTGCCCTAACATGCACTGCTTTTCCCTGTAGAGGCCAGGAAAAGAGGCCGCAGCGCGTTTGGTTGTGTTGGGTTACGTCCTCTAGGCTGGGTTTTGTTTGAGTTGTGTTATGATATCCTTAACTTTTGTACTCTAGACTGCAATTCGGTGGATTTCTGAGCTCTGTTGTACTGTAATATACTCTGCTTGGATCTGCGGTGTCCAGCAATATTGGTCTCGGCTCGTTAGGTTCAGTTAGTCTACGTTTGGTTATGTTAGTTTTGGACTGGTTAGGTTAGGGTAGCTTCGACTTCTCTGCCATACACAGCGATTCTATGGATTCCTGCGCTCTACATTCCTGTATTATGATCTGTGGAGGCTCTGTGGAGGCCAGCAATACTGGTTGCGGTACGTAGGTTGAGTTAGATTTCGTTTGGCTCTGTTGGGTATCGTTGGCTTATGTTAGTATTCCTATAACTCTTGTGCACAACCCTGATATTCTATGGATTTCTGCGCTCTGCTGGGCTCTACCATATTCTTTTTGACTCCAGGAACTCCGGAAATGGAGGTCGCGGCACATTAGTTTGTGCTATGTTACGTTTGCTTAGGTTACGTTAGGTTAGGTTTCGTCAGCGTACCTTTGGCTTTTCTGCCATACACAGCTTTTCGGTCGACTCCTGCGCGCTACCGTGTTCTAATATGCTCTGCTTGTCTATGCAGAAAACAGCAATAGCTTCCTCGGCGCGTCATGTTGGTGTAGGCTACGTTTGGTTAAGTTATGTGTGGTCAGATCAGGCTAGGATACCTTTGATTTTTCGTGGATGGCAGCAGTTGTGGCCTTGCCACATTAGGTTGAGGAAACTTACGTTTGGTTTGGTTAGGTTATGTTAGGCTTGGTTAGGATAGCTCAGACTTTTGCGACATTCACAGCTATTCGGCTGACCCCTGCGATGGAAAATGCTCTACAAACATCTGATCGGCTCTGGGGAGGCCAGTAATATTATTCGTGGCAAGTTTGTTTGAGTCATGTTACGTTTGGCTCGGTTAAGATATGGTAGCTCTGACTATTGTGATATGCACTGCGATTATATGGATTTCTCCGCTCCACTGTCCTGTAATATGTTCTGCTTGGCTCTGTGGAGGGCAGCAATAATGGTGTCGGCATGTTGGGATGAGTCATTCCATGTTTGGTTATGCTCTGTTTGTTTGGGTTAGGCTCGGATAGCTTTGATTTTTCTGATGTACACAGCGATTCTATGGATTTCTGCGTTCTAGTCTCCACGAATATATTCTGCTTGACACTGTGGAGGCCAGGAGTAGTGGTCGCGGCACGTTAGGCTGAGTTAGGTTAGATTTTGTCAGGCTACGATTGGTTAGGTTAGGAGGGCATGGCTTGGTCTTTAGTGCTGTAGCATGCTATTAGGTGGATTCCTGCGCTATACAGTGCTGTAATATTTTCAGCTTGCCCCTGGGAAGGCCAGCAACAGTGATCTCGGCATGTTAGTTTGTGTCAGGTTAGGTTCAGTTAGGTTACCTTGTGCAACGGTTAGTAAGGGTATCTTTAACTTTCGTGCTGTACTCAGCTATTCGGTGGATTTATGGTGCTCCACTGTGCACAAGAATGTCCTGCTTGGCAGTGTGGAGTGCAGCAATGGCGGTCTCGGCACGTTAGGTTGAGTCACGCTATGTTTGGCTATGTTCCGTTGGTCTGGGTTAGTCTCGGGTAGCTTTGACTTTTCTGACATACACTGCGATTCTGTGGATTTCTGCATTTTACTCTCCACTAATACGTTCTGCTTTACTCTGGGGAGGCAAGCAATGGTTGTCGTGGCACGTTAGGTTTATTTATGTTAGGTTTGGTCATGTTACGGTTGGTTAGGTTAGGAGGTTATATCTTCGTCTTTAGTCCTGTAGTCTACCATTAGGTGGATTTCTGCGCCCTATGGTGGTTTGATATTGTCTGCCTGCCCCTGGGAATACCAGCAATGGTGATCTCGGCTCGTTATATTTAGACAGTTTACGTTTGGTTATGTTGAATTAAGCTAAGTTTGGTTGGGATAGTTTTGACTTTTGTGCTGTGGACTGATATTCGATGGATTTCTGCGCTCATCTGTTTTCTCGTACGTACTGCTTGGCTCTGGGGAGGGCAGCAATGGCGGTCTCGTCACATTATGCTTAGTTAGGCTATGTTTGGTTATTTTCTGCTAGTATGGGTACGGTACGGGTAACTTTAACTTGCCTGACATACACGGCGGTTCTATGGATTTCTGCGTTCCATGCTCTACTAACGTTTTCTGCTTGACACTGGGGCGGCTAGCAGTGGTGGCCTCGGCTCGTTAGTCTGAGATATGTTGCGTTTGGTTATGTTGCGTTTGGTTTGTTTTGGAGAGTATAGCTTTGACTATTGTGCTATACACTGCAATTCGGTGGACATCTGCGCTCTACTGTGCTTCAGTACATTCAGCCTGTCTCTATGGAGGCCAGCAGCAGTGGTCTCGTCATGTTAGGTTGAGTTAGGTTACGTTTGTATATGTTACGTTTGGCTATGTTAGGATAGGCTATTTTGACTTTTGTGCTATTCACTGCTATTCTGTGTATTCCTGCACTCTACTGAGCTCAAGTATATTCTGTTCGGCTATGCGGGGGCCTGGTGTACAGGTCACGGCACGTAAGTCTGTGCTACGTTGCGTAAGGTTATGTTACCTTCGCTTAGGTTAGGATGGGGTAAATTTGACATTTGTGCTATGCACTGCCCTTCTGTGGATATCTGCGCTCTACTTTGCTCTAGTGTATTCTGCTTCACCAATGGGTGGCCAGCTGTATTGCTCTCCACACGTTTGTCTGAGTTATGTTGCGCTAGCTTTGGTTACGATAGGATTGCATAGGCTCTTGTGCTATACACTGCCATTCGGTGGATGCATGCGCTCTACATTGCTCCTCTACACTCTGCTCGACATTCGGGAGGCCAGCAATAGTGGTTTCTGCACGCTAGGTTGAGTTAGGCAAAGTTTGTTTGGGTAATGGTAGCCTGGGTTGGGTTTGGATAGCTTTGCCTTACGTGGAATACACTGTTGTTCGGTGGATTTCAGCGATCTACTGTGCTCTAGTATATTCTGCTTGGCTCTGGGTAGGTCAGCAACTTCGGTCTCGGCACGTCAGGTTTAGCCAGGCTATGTTTGGTTATGTCCTGTTGGTTTCGGTTAGGCTCGGGTAGCTTAGACTTTTCTAATATACACTGCGATACTGTGGATTTCTGCGTTCTACTATCCGCTAATGTGTTCTGCTTGGTTCTGGGGTGGACAGCAATACTAGTCGCGGCACGTCAGGTTGAGATATGCTACGTTTTGTTATATTACGTTTGGTTAGGTTGGGAGAGGATTTCTTTGACTTTAGAGCTATTGTCTGCTATCAGGGGTACTTATGCGCCCTGCAGAGCTCTAATGATTTCAGCTTGGATATGGGAAGGCCAGAAATAGTGGTCTCGGCACGTTATGTCGGGTCAGGTTACGTACGGTCCGGTTGGTTCGGGATATGTTAGGACAGGGTAGCTTTAACTTTTGTGCTGTACACCGCAATTCGATGGATTTTTGCGCTCTGCTGTGCTCTAGTATTTCCAGCATTGCATTGGGGGGGGGGGCAACAATAACACCCTCGACACGCTAGGTTGGTTGAGGATTTGTTTGGTTATGTTCTGTTGGCTTGGGTAGCTATGTCTTTTCTGATGTACATTGCGATTCTATAGATTTCTACGTTGTACTCTTCACTGACGTGTTCTGCTTGGCTCTGTGGAGGCTACCAAAAGTGCTCGCGGCACGCTAGGTTGAGATAAGTCACGCATGGTTATGTTACTGTTGGTTAGGACGGGAGAGGATAACATTGGATTTAGAGCTGTAGTCTGCTTTTAGGTGGATTTCTGGGACCAACAGCTCTCTAATATTTTCATCTTGGCTATGGGAGGGCCAGCAATAGTGTTCTCGGCTCTTAATATTGAGACACGTTACGTTCGGTTTGGTTGGGTTGGGCTAAGTGTGGTCAGGATAGCTTTATATATCTTGCTGTGCACTGCTATTCGGCTGATTTCAGCGCCCTACTGTGCCCTAGTATGTCCTGATTGGCTCTGGGTTGGGCAGCCATAGCTGTCTCCTCTTGTTAGGTTGAGATAGGCTATGTTTGGCTATGCTACGTTGGTTTGACTTAAGTTTGGGTACCTTCGACTTTTCTGATATACACTGCGATTCTACGGATCACTGCATAGTACTCTCGACTAATGGGTTCTGCTTGGCTGCGGGGAGGACAGCAGTAGTGGTCGCGGCACGTTAGTTTGAGATAGGTTACGCTTGGTTATATTACGATTGGTCAGGTTAGGACAGGACAGCTTTGGCTTTAGTGCTATAGTCTGCTATTAGGTGGACTTCTGCGCCCTACGATGCTCTAACTTGTTCAGGTCGGCTCTTGTCAGGCCAGCAATAGTATTCTCGGCACGTTACGTTGAGTCACGTTACGTTCGGTCAGGTGCGGTTAGGCTAAATTTGGTTAGCATAGCCTCAACTTCTGTGCTGTGCACTGCATTTCGGTATATATCAGCGCTCTACTGTGCTCTAGTATGCCCAGCTTTGCTCTGAGGAGGGCATCAATAGCGGTCTCGGCACGTGTTATGTTACGCTTGGTTATGTTATGGTTGGTTAGGTTAGGAGAGTGTAGCTTTGAGTTTACTGCTATAGCCTGCTATTAGGTGGACTTCTGCCACCTACGGCGCTTTAGTATTTGCATCTTGGCTCTGGGAAGGTCAGAAGCCGTGGCCTCGGCTCGTTATGGTAAGTCATGTCACGTTCGGTTAGGTTGGGTCAGGCTAAGTTTGGTAAGGGCAGCTTTAAGTACAGTTTTGCGCTGTACGCAGCTTTTCGTAAGATTTCTGCATTCTGCTATGTCCTAGTATGTGCGGCTTGGCTCTGGGGAGGGCAGCAATAGCGGTTCCGGAACTTTCGGCTGTGTTAGGCTATGTTCGGTTATGTTATGTTAATTTTTCTTAGGTATGAGTAAATTTGACTTCTGTGATGTACACTGCGATTCTATGGACTTTTGCGTTCTAGTCTCCACTAATGTGTTCTGCTTGGCTATGTGGAGACCAGCAGTAGTGTCGCGGAGTGTTAGTTTGAGTTAGGTTACGTTCGTTTTTCTTACGATTGGCTAAGATAGGAGTGGATACCTCGGACTTTAGTGCCATTGCCACCCCTCAGGTGGATTTCTGCTACTTACAGTGCTCTAGTATTTGCAGCTTGGCTCTGGGGAGGCCAGAAATAGTGGCCTCGGCACGTTATGTTGAGTCAGGTTACGTTCGGTTAGGTTGGTTTAGGCTATGTTTGGAAAGGATAGCTACAATTGTTGCGCCGTACACTGCTTTTCGGCGGACTTTTGCAATCCACTGTGCTCTAGAATGCCCTGCTTGGCGCGGGAGGGGGGGGGGGGGGGGCGTGCAAGATTAGCGTTTTCCGCACATTAGGTTGAGCTGGGCTATCTTTGGCTGTGATCTGTTGGTTTGGGTTAGGCTCACGAATATTTGACTTTACTGATATACACTGCGATTCTATGGATTTCTTTGTTCTACTCTCCACTAATGTTTTCTACTTGGCTCTGTGGAGGCCAGCAAAGGTGGTCGCGACACGTTAGCTTCATTTAGGCCACGTATGGTTATATTACGTTTCGTCAGGGCAGGAGAGGATAGCATTGACCTTTGTGCTATACACAGCTACTCGGTGGATTTATACGCTCTAGTTGGCTCTAATTTGTTCTGCTTGTTACTGGGGTGGCGAAAAATAGTGGTTTCGGCTCGTTAAGTTTAGTTAGCCTTCGTTTGGCTTGGTATCATCAGGACGCGTTAGGTTGTGATAGATTAGACTTTTGTGCTGTGCGCTGCTATTTGGTGGCTCCCTGCCATCTTCTGTGACCTAGTATATTCAGCTTAACTCACGGAATTCCAGCAATAGTTGTCTCGGCATGTTAGATTAAGTTAGGCTACGTTTGGTTGGGTCACGTTCCTTTGTGTTAGGTAAGGGTAGCTTTGACTTTTGTGCTATACACTGCTAATCGGTGGACCTCTGCGCTCTGCTGTTTTCTAATATTCTGTGCTTGCCTCTGGCGAGGCCCGCGATAGTGATCTTGTGATCCCGGATCGTTAGTTTGAGTTATGTTACGTTTGGTTGGGTTAGGTTATGTCAAGCTCAGTCAGGTTATCTGAGACTTTAGTGCTGTGCACAGCTTTCCGCAGGAATTCTGCACTCGACTGCGCTCTAGTATATTATGCCTCGCCCTGGGAAGGCCAGCAAAATCCGCGGCACGTTATGTTGAGTAAGGCTATGCTTGATTAAGTTATGTTAGGTTATGTTTGGCAATGATGGCTTCGTCTTTCGCGCGATACACTATTATCCTGCGGGTTGCTGTGATCTACAGTGCCCTACACAATTCTGTTTGGCACTGTGAAGTCCGACAGCAGTGGACGCGTCACGCTCCGTTGTGTTACGCTACGTTCTGTTAGGTTAGGTTGTATCAGGTTATGTTAGGATATCTTCGACTTTTGTGCTACTAACTGCATTGCGGAGGATTTAGGCGAACTGCTGTGCTCTAGTGCACTCTACTTGCCTCTGTTGAGGTCAGCTGTGGCTGTCTCGTCAAGTTAGTTTGATATAGGTTACGTTTGGTTGTCCTACGTTTGGCTATGTTAGGATAGCCTACTTTTACTTTTGTGCTTCATACTGCTGTTCCTTGGGTTTCCGTGATCTTCTGTGCTCTACGGCGCTCTGCTTGGCTCTCGTGAGGCCAGGACCAGTGTTCACGGCACGTCACGTTGAGTTATGCTACGTTCGGTTAGGTTAAGTTAGGTCAGGTTAGGTGAGGATATCTGCGGCCTTCGTGCTATTCATCGAAACGCGACGGATTTCTGCACTCTATTGTGCCCTAGTACATTCTGATTGCCTCTGTGGATGTCAGTAACAGTGGTCTCGACTCGTTAGGTCGAGCTATGACACGTTTGGTTGTGTTTCGTTTGGTGAGGTTAGAACAGGGTAGTTTAGATAGCTGTGCTATACACTGCTACTCCCCGATTTCAGCGCTCTACTGCCTTTTAATATTCTCCGTTTGGCTCAGGGCAGAACAGCAATAGTGACCTCGGCGCTTTAGGATTCTTTAGGCTACGTTTGCATATGACAGGTTTGGTTACGTTAGGAGAGAATATCTTAGACTTTCTTGCCATTCACAGCCATTCGGTGGATTCCTGCGCAATACATTGATCCAGTGTACTCTGCCCGACCCTGGGGAGGCGAGAAATAGTGGCAGTGGCACGTTATTTTGTGATAGGTTATGTCTGGCTAGGTTAGGTTGGGCTATGTTTGGTTAGGATATATTTGACTCTCGTGCTGTACACTGTTATTAGGTGGATTCCTGCGATCTGCTCTGCTCTACTGCATTCTGCTTGGCTCTGGGGATGCCAGCAGCAGGGGTTGCGGCCAGCTACGTTCAGTCATGCTACGTTTGGTATGGATATGTTTCGTCAGGTTGTGTTAGGGTATCTTCGACTTTTGTGCTATACACTGCTATTCGGTAGATTTCTGCGCTCTACATTGCTCTACTATCCTCTGCTCGACCCTGGGGAGGTGAGAAGTAGTAGTTGCGGCACATCAGGTTGAGTTGGGTTACGTTTGGTAGGGCTAGGTTAGGTTAGGTTCGGCTAGGATAGCTTTGACCTTCGTACAATACACCGTTAATCGGTGTATTTCAGTGATATACTGCACTCTGCTACACCCCGTTTGCCTCAGGGGAGGCCAGGTGCAGTGGCCACGGCACGTTAATTTGAGCTACGATACGTTCGGATGGGCTAGGTTATGTCACGTTAGGATAGGGTATCTCCGACCTTTGCGATATACACCGCTATTCCGTGGATTTCTGTGCTCTACATTCCTTTACTATACACTGCTCGAATCTGGGGAGGCGAGCAATAGTGGCCGTGACACGTTAGGTTGGTTTATGTTTCGATTGGTTAGGTTAGGTTTGGCCGTATTTGATCAGGATAGCCTTGTCTTTCGTGCTGTACACTGTTATTCAGTGGATTTATGTGATGCACTGTGACCTACTACACTCCCCTTGGCACTGCGGATTCCAGGAGCAATGGTCCCTTCATATCACGTTTGGCTATGCTGCGTTTGGTTAGGTTAGACTCGGTCAGGTTGGATTAGGATAGCTACGGCTTTTGTGTTATTCACTGCATTGCGATTGATTTCTGTGTACTGCTGTGCTCTAGTACATTCTGCTTGTCCATGTGGGGGGCAGCAATAGTGTGCTCGTCATGTTAGGTTGTGTTACGCTACGTCTGGATATGTTCCGTTTGAATAGGTTAGGATAGCCTACTATGACTTTTGTGATGTTCACTGCTTCTCGGTGGATTTTTGAGCTGTAATGTGCTCTGGCGTGCTCTGATTGGCTCTGGGGAGGCCTGCAATATCGGTCTCGTAACGTCATGTTTAGTTACTCTACATTTGGATAGGTTTGGTAGGGACAGGATTGGTCAGAGTTTGTTTGACTTTTGTGCTATACACTACAATGCGTTGCGTTTCCCTGCCCAGCTGTGCTCTAGTATAATCTGCATGGATCTGTGGAGGCCAGCAATAGAGGTCTCGGCACGTTAGGTTGAGCTATGCTACGTTTGATTATATTACGTTTGGTTAGGGTGGGGTACAATAGCTTAGCCTTTTGTGCCATACGCTGTTAGTCGGTTGGTTTCTGCCCTCTACTGTGCTCTAATATGTTCTACTTGGATCTGGGGCAGCCAGCGCAAGTAGTCTCGGCACGTTAGTTCGAGTTAGACTACGTTTGGTTACGTTATGTTTGGCTAGGTTAGGATAGCCAACTCTGACTTTCGTGCTATACACGGTTTTCGGTAGATATCTGCGGTCTACTGTGCTCTAGTACATCCTGCATTGCTGTGGGGTGACCAGGAGCAGTGGACGCGAAACGTCATGTTGGGCTATGCTTCGTTTGGTTAGGTTAGGATGGGCCGAGTTAGGTTTGGGTATCTACGGCTTTTACGCAATTCACTGGAATGCGGTGGATTCCTGCTCTCTACACTCCTCCAATATGTTCTGCTTGGCCCTGGGAAAGACTGCAATCATGGTCGGGACCCTATGCTGAGTTAGACTACGTTTGGTAGGTATATGTTATGTCCGGTTAAGTAAGGTTATCCATAGTTTTGCGCTTCACACTGCAACGCCGCTGAGTTCGGTGACCTACTGTGCTCTAGTATGTTCTGCTTGGCACTGGCGAGGCCAGAAGCATTGTTCCCGGCACGATAGTTTGATATAGGCTACGTTCGGTTATGTTACGTTTTGTAAGTGTAGAAGAGGGTAGCATTGACTTTTGCGCTACACACTGCTGCTCGGTATATTTCTGTGCACTCCTGTGATCAAGTATGCTGTGCCTTGCTCTGGGGAGGCCAGAAATAGCGGCAGCGGCGCGTTAGGTTGAGATGGGTTACGTTTGGTTAGGTTAGGTTTGTCTGCATTAGATTTGGATAACTTCGACTTCTGCGCTCTACGCCGGAATGCGATCGACTTCTGCGCTGTGCTGTGCCCTAGTACGTTCTGCTTGGCTCTGGGGAAGCCAGTTATAGTAGTTTCGACACATTAGGTTGATATATGATACGTATGGTTATGTTATGTTAGCATTGGTTGGGTTTGGAAAGCTTCGACTTTTCTGTTGTACACTGCGATTCGATGGACCTCGGCGTTCTGCTCTCCTCTAGTATGCACTGCTTGGCTCTGTGGAGGCCTGCGATACTGGTCGCAGCACGATAGATTTAGTTAGATTACGTTTAGCCAGGTTAGGTTTCGTTGGGTTCGGTTAGGGTGGCCTTGACCTGTGTGCTCGACAATGATATCCTATGGACATGTGTGCACTACTGTGCTCTGGTATATCCCGCGTGTCTCTGGGGTCGCCAGCAGTAGTGGCCGCGGCACGTTATTTTGATTTATGTTACGCTTGGTTTGGTTAGGTTAGGCTAGGTTGAGTCATTTTATCTTTGACTTTCGTGCTATACACTGCAATTCCGTGGATTTCTGTGCTCTGCTGTCCTGCAGAATATCCTACTTGGCTCTGGGATGGCCGATAGTGGCCGCTGCGCTCTGTACTGAGACCGGTTACGTTTCGTTATGGTAGGTTAGGTTATGTTAGGTATGGATGGCTTTGATGTCAGTGCTGTACACTCCGATTGTGTAGACTTCTGCGCTCAACAGTGTGCAACTGTTCTCTGCTTGGCCCTGGGAGGACAGCAATTGTGTTCGCCGCACGTTAGGTTGAGTTAAGTTGCGTTTTGCCTGAGTCAGTGCGGTTGGGTTAGGCAGTTACAACCGTGTATTTTCTGATATACACTGCCAATGCGTGGATTTTTGCGCTCCAACTTGCACTGCTATAATCAGCTTGGCAACGTGGATGCCAAGACTATTGGTCGCGGCGGGTTGGGTTCAGTTATGTTACGTTTTGTTAGGATAGCTTTGACTTTCGTGCCATAAACTGCTTTTCGGTGCGTGTCTCTGCGCGCTGCTGCGCTCTAGTATGTTCTGCTTGGCGATGAGGAGGCCAGAAATCGTGCCCGCGGCACGTTACGTTGAGTTGGGCTGACGTATGGTTAGATTAAATTAGCATGGGTTATGCTTGGATAGCTTTGACCATTCCGCTATACACTGCCATTCTATGGACTTATGCGCTCCACTCTCCTCTAATATGTTCTGCTTGGCTCTGTGGAGGACAGCAATAGTCGCGTAGGCAAGTCAGATTGTGTTACGTTCGTTTGTTTATGTTAGGCTTTGTCAGGTTAGGTTAGAATATATTTCACTTTTGTGCTTTACACTGCTTTGCGGCGGATTTGTGCGTTCTACTGTGCTCTAGTATATTCTGGTTGTCTCTGTGGAAGTCAGCAATAGTGGTCTAGGCACGTTAGGTTGGTTAGACTACGTTCGGTTGTGTTACGTTTGGCTAGGTCACGATAGGTTACTTTGCCTTTAGTGCAATACACTGCTTTTTGGTGGATTTCTGTGCGCCACAGTGCTCTGCAGTGTTCTGATTGGCTCCGCGGATGCCAGCAGCAGTGGTCGTCGCACGTTGTGTTGAGTTACGCTACTTTCGCTTATGTCACGTTTGGTCAGGTTAGGCTAGGGTACATTAGACGTGGTGCCGCGCTAAATGTCGTGCGATACGTTCGCGTCATTGGGAGGTATTTTGGGCGGAAAAGTTTGTTTCCTGACGCGTGTGTTAGTGCCATTCTGTGAAGCGGTCTCCTGGAACGACGTAGCCGTGGTGGGGTGCTAGGTCTCCCACAACCGCGGCCTCTCGTCGTACGGGAGGTACCTGAACGCGCTCGGATGTTTCCTGAGTGGACACATGTCTCGTTCTGTTCTGGTCCTGTGGGAAATCAACGACCACTGCGTGGCGTGGGGTTCCCCGCGAAGGGACTCTCGGGGTGATGACCTGCATGGTTGGGCCTCGGGGTTGGATCTCCGGTTGCTCAACCGGGGTTCCGTAAGCACGTGCGTCCGGTGGAACGGGACGTCCATCGTGGACTTGTCGTTGGCATCGCCGGCAGCTGTGCGGCGGTTCACCGGCTGGAGGCTGGCGGCGGAGCTGGAAAAAGCTTAGCGACCGCCACCATGCCACCATGATGCTTGCCGTCACTCCTCGCACCGGTCTGGAATCACCCAGCGGGAAGCACGCCACCGCGCCGCGATGGGCGCTCGGGCGCCTCGACCGCGACATCATCGCCGCGGCCGTCCAGGTCGTCGCCTGGGCGGATGGGGCTGTCGGGCGCGAAAACGACGAAGCAAGCTTAGATTCGATCGTCGCCAGTACATCTGCGCGCGTCGTCGACGACGCGCGGTGTCCGAAGAGGATATCGCGCGCCTCTATCGCGAGTACCGGTCCGCGGTGGGCGACTTCTGGATGTAGATTCGCAGAGCCAAATCTCGGCAATGGGACGAACTCCTCTCGACGCTCGGAAGCGATCCGTGGGGACGCGCCTATAAATTAGTATTGGGGAAGTTAAGGGCATGGGCGCCTCCCGTGACCGACCGTATGGACCCCGAGCTCCTGCGACGGGTGATCGACACCCTCTTCCCTGTGGTGGCGGTGGATCGGGTGCAACCCACTGCAGAGCGGTCGGAACTGGTCGGGTGTTCCGACGAGCTGGGGGTCTCGCGCGAGGAGTTGTGCCGTGCGATCGTTAGGATGGGGGTGAGGAGCACCGCCCCCGGACCGGACGGAATTCCAGGCCGAGACCTTGCACTGGATCTAGAGACGTGGTGTGACCGTTTGCGACGGCTGTTCGACACCTGCCTCAGGAACGGTCGCTTCCCGGCATGTAGGAAGGGAGGGAGGGTCGTGCTGCTCACGAAACCAGGGAAGCCGCCGGACCGTCAGAAGGCATACCGGCCGATATGCCTACTCGACGAAGCGGGCAAGCTCTTCGAGCGCGTTCTAGCTGCCCGCCTCTGAGAGCATATAACGGACGTGTATCCCGATCTCAGCGTCAGCCGGTTCGGATTCCGTCAGGTTCGGTCGACGATCGACGCGATTAAGCGCGTTCGTACCTTGCCGGTGGCTGCCGTTGACCGGGGCGGTGTGGTGCTGGCGATCGGTGTGGATATAGCCAACGCCTTCAACACCCTGCCTGGGCCACCATCCGGTGTGCCCTGTTGTACGACAGTGTTCCCCAATACACGGTGGCGGTGATCGGTGACTATTTGGTGGAGCGCTCGATCGAGTATCCTGGACGATACTCGACCATCTTGCGGGCGGCAAACTACAGGGATCTACAGGGATCGGTTCGCGGGCCGATCCTCTGGGACCTTGGGTACGAAGCCGCGGAATGCGGCGTGGCCCTCGTCGCAAATAGCATCCTGCGGCTGGGGCTGAGTATCTGCACGGAGAACCCCGAGGCACTGTGGTTTTGCCATCGGCACCACGGGAAGCCGCTCAAGACTGTGATGCGCGTCGGGAACGTCGTGGTCGAGGTACGGGATCGGATGAAATGTCTCGGTCTCGTCCTCGATAGCCACTGGAACTACGGCGAGCATTTTCTCGCGCTGGAACCACGCCAGGCAGGTGTGACGTGGGCGCTGTGTCGCCTGCTACCCAACCTGGGTGGGACAGACGAGAGCGTGCGCCGCCTTTACACGGGAGTCGTTCGCTCGGTGGCACTTTACGGCGCTCCGATCTGGGCGAACGACCTGGTCGCTAGTCCGCGCAGTCTGGCGTTTCTCCGGCGAGTCGCTCGCAGGATGGCGATCAGGGTCGTGCGCGGTTACCGCACGATATCTCACGAGGCGGCGATGGACCTGGCGGGTGTTCCGCCGTTCGAACTGCAATCGGCGGGGGAGGCCCGCGTCTACGGACTCCTACACGTTGGAGGCGGCGGTGCTCATGAATAAGGGGCCGTTTCGTTGTGGCGAAGGTTTCGACAGTCCGGGAGGGCCGCCTGGCGAGCTCGGCTGAGGAAGCCGAGCAGCCGGCGGCACCTGGCGATCGAGGTTGTGCTCCCCGTGCTGGATGCATGGGGACGCAGCGGCAGCCGGCACTCTCTCCGCCTGACGCAGGTGCTAGTCGCGATCGTGTGCTTCGGGGTGTACCTGTGTCTTATCGGGCGGGAACGTGTGACGCGTTGTCATCACTGCGGGGAAGGGCGGGACACAACGCTGGAGGAATGTCTGGCGTGGGCTTGCGAGCGCCGGGTACTTTGTCGCGTTTCACTTTCCGCCGTAGTGGCGCGGATGACGGAGAACTTAGGTGCGTGGCGTACGGTGGCCTCCTCCGGCGAGGCGGTTATGTTACAGGAGGAGGCCACGCAGAGGGCCCGCGAGCGTAGAGCGTGCTCCTCGCGCGTAGGGCTGCGGAGGCTGCAAGCGTGGCGCCGGTGGGCGGCGCGCGCACTGCCGGTCATGTTAACGCGTAGGACCTTCGCCTTTGCGAGCGACCATGTACCTACGGCCGGGGAGACCGTCTCTCTCTCCCGTGATAACCTAGGTCAGGGTGACCACGGGCTGGCGTGTGGGGGCCCGTCTGTTCGAGAGACCATGGTCCATGCGCTCGGCAACGCGTTATGGTCGCGCGCCGTCCGTTGGGTATGCGTGCGTTGCGGTGCGGTGGTATGCTTGTTGTGTGTGCCTGTAATCGACCCGTCTCGCGCGCATGGACATGGTCGCTTCGGGTGTGATTTCCCGTCGCGCCGGGAGGAAACTGCAGTTGCTTTGCGGGGGCGCCCAGGCAATTGCGTCGCCGCGAATTCCAGGGCGTGCCGAAATGCTGAGGGCTGGCCATCGTGGGTGTCCTAGTGGGTAAAAATCCCACATAACACCGCCCCCTCTCCTATGGTGGACGGTTATTTTTGGAAGATTTCCCCCACGTAAAGAAAGAACGATATTATATCTTTGACTTTCATGCTATACACTGCTACTCGGTGCATTTCTGCGCCCTTCTGTGCTCCAATATGCTCTGCTTGGCAATAGGGATTCCAGCAATTTTGGTATCGCCACGTTAGGTTGTGTTAGTCAACGATTGGATAGGTTATGTTAGTTTTAGTTAGGTTTGTATACCTTTGACTTTCGTGGTATACACTGATGTTCTGTGGCCATCTGCGCTCTACTATGCTCTGCTCTACTCTAGGAAGGCCAGCGATGGCGGTCGTGGCGCGATAGGTTGTGTTATGCAACGTTTGGTAATGTTACGATTGGATGGGTTAGGACCGGATAGCCTGACTTTTGCGCTTTAGACCGCCATACGGGTTATTTCTGCGCTCCACTGTGCTCTCATACGTTCAGTTTGGCTCCGGGGAGGTAAGCAAAAGTGGCCTCGTCGCGTTAGGTTGAGACATGTTACGTTTGGCTTGGATAGGTTAGGCTAGGTTTGTTTAGGATAGATTCGACTTTTGCGGTATACGCTACTATTCTGTCGTTTCCTGTGCTCTACATTGCTCTACTATGCTCTGTTCGTCTCTCTGGAGGCCATCAATAGTGGTCGCCGCACGTTGGTTTGCGTTAGGTTACGTTTGGTTTGGTTAGGTTATGTTGTGTTAGGTTATCATATCATTAACTTTCCAGCTACATACTGCTATTCTATGGACTTCTGCGCCCCTCTGTGCGCTATCGCACACTGCTTGCCTCTGTGGGCGGCTGGAGTAGTGTTCTTGGAACGTTAGGTTGAGTTAAGTTACGTAAGGTTAGGTTAGGGTTGGTTGCGTTTGGTTAGGTTGCCACTGACTTTTGTGTTATGCACCGCTATTCTGTGGATTTCTGCGCTCTATTATGCCCTAACGCGCTCTGATAGACTCGGGGGTGGCCAGCAATGGATGTCTCGCCTCGTTACGTTTAGTTATTCTACGTTTATTTAGGATAGGTTCGGTCTGGCTAGGTAAGGATATTTTTAACTTTTATGATATACATGGCTATTTGGTGGCTTTCTGCGCTCTACTGCGCTCGACTATAACCTGCACGACCATGGGGACCCCAGCAATAGTTGTCTCGGCACGTTAGGTTGAGCTATACTACGGATGGTTGTGTCAGGCACGTTTCGGTTATGTTTGGATTGCCTTGACTTTCGTGCTATAAATTGTTGTTCGATGGACCCCTGCACCATACTGTGCTCTAGTACGTTCTGTTTGGCTATGGGAATGCAAGCTACAGTGGTCTCGGCGAGTTAGTTTGATTTATGCCACCTTCGGCTAAGTTACGTTTGGCTATGTTGGGACAGATTTGCTTCGACTATTGCGCTATGCACTGCGATTCTATGGACTTCTGCGCTCTACTTTCCTCTAATATCTTCTGTTTGGCTCTGCGGATTTCAGCAATGGTGGTCTCGGCACGTCAGGAAGGATTAGGTTACGTTTGGTGACGTTACGCTTGGTCAGTTTAAAGTAGGATAGCTTTGACTTTTGTGCTACACAGTGCTATACGGCGGATTTCTGCCGTCTGCTGTACTGTATTATATCCTGCTTGGCTCTGCGGAAGCCAGCAACAGTGATCTCGGCACGCTAGGTTGAGTTATGTTACGCTTGGCTTGGCTATGTTAGGGTAGGTTTTGTTAGGATAGCTTTGACTTTAGAGCTCTACACTGCTATTCGGTCGACATCTGCGCACTGCATTGCTCTGCCAGCATCTGCCTGAATCTGGGGTGCCAGCAATGGCGGTCGTGGCACGTTTGGTTGTGTTAGGTTGCGTTTGGTATGACAATGATAGGCTGTGTTTGGACAGGATAGCTATGATCTTTGTGCTGTACACGGTTATTCGGTCGATTCCTGCAATCTACTGTGCTCTAGCATATTCTGCTTGGCGACAGGGAGGCCAGCAGAATTAGTCTCGGCACGTCAGTCTGAGTTATGATGCGTATTGGTATGTTACGCTTAGCTAGGTTAGGACAGGTTAGCTTAGACTTTTGTGCAGTACACGGTTATTCGGTGGATTTCGGTGCAATAAATTACTGTCCTACACACTGCTTGACTCTCGGGAGGCCAGCAATCGTGGCCGCGATACGTTTGGTTAAGTTAGATTACGTTTGGTTATGTCAGCTTACGCTGTTTTAGGTAACGATGGCTTTCACTTTTGTGCTACACATGTTAGTTATGCTGCGTTTGGTTCACTTAGGTTTGGCTAGGTTTGGTTAGGTTAGCTTTGACTTGTGTGCTCTACGCCGCTCTTCGGTGGACTTCTGCGCTCCACTCTTATCTAATGTTCTCTGATTTGCACTGGGAATTCCAGAAATCGTGGCCGCGGAGCGTGAGGTTGAATTATGTTACGTATGGTTAGGTTAGGTTTACTTGTGTTAAGTTAGGATATCTTCGAGTTTCGTGCTGTCCGCTGCGTTCCTACGGATTTCTGCGCTCTACTTTGCTCTAATATGTTCTGCTTGGCTCTGAGAATGCCAGCGATACTGGTCTTGGCACGTTAGGTTATGTTTTGGCGCGTTTGGTTACGTCACGTTTGGACTTTTGTGCTATACACTGCTATACCGACGCCTTCTGCGCTCTTCTGTGCTCTAATATGCTCTGCTTGGCCTCGTGGTGGCCAGCAGTAGTGCTGTCGGCACGTTTGGCCGAGATAAGTTGCGTTTGGCTATGTCACGTTTGGTTAGGTTAGGACAGGATAGCTTAGACTATTGTGCTAAACACTGCCATCTTTTGGATGTCTGCGCTCTACTCTGCTCTAGAGTGTTCTACTTTGCTGTGGGTAGGTCAGCAATAGTGGCATAGGCACGTTAGGTTGTGTTAGGTTACGTTTGGTTAGGTCAGGTTACGTTAGGCTTTGTCAGAATGGCTTTGACTTTTGCGCTATACACTGCTATTCCGTGGATTTCCCAGCTGTTCGTTGCTCTCCTATACCCTACTCGACTCTAGGGAGGCTAGCAACGGTGGTCGTGGCACAATAGGTTTAATTTGGTCACGTTTTTTTTATATTAGGTTTGGTTATGTTTGGTTAGGATGGCTCTGACCTTTGCGTTATACTCCGCTTTTCGGTGAATTTCTGCCCTCCACCGCGCTGTAGTATGTTCAGGTTGGCTCTTGGGATGCTAGCAATAGTGGACTCGGCACGTTGTCTTGCGATAGGCTACGTTTGGCTTGGTAGTGTTAGTTTGGACAGCTTTGACACTTCAACTATACAATCCGATTCAATGGATTTTTGTGCGCTACTCTCCTCTACTATGTTCTACTCGACTCTGCGGAGGCAAGCAGTAGTGATTGCGGTACGTTAGGTAATTCTAGGTTACGATTGGTTATGTCACGATTTGTTAGGTTAGGATATGGAGGCTTAGACTTTCGTGCTATACACAGCTCTTGGGTGAATTTCTGCGCTCTACTTTTCTCTAGTATGACGTGCTTGGCTCTGGTTAGGCCACCAATAGTGGTCTCGGCGCGTTAGGCTTGGTTAAGTTTCGGCTCGTTATGTCATATTTGGTTAGGTTTTGCAAGGATGGCTTTGGCTTTAGTGCTATGCACAACTATTCGGTGGAATACCGCGCTCTACAGTAATCTAGTATTCTCAGCTTTGTTCTGGGGAGGCCAGCAATTGTGGCCTAAGCCCGTTAGGTTAAGTTAGGTTAGGGTTGGTTACGGTATCTTTGACTTTTGTGGTATACACTGCCTTTCTGCCAATATCTGCGCTCCGCATTGCTCAACTAGCCTCTGCTTGTCTCTTCGGCGGTCAGCAATAGCTGGCGTGGCACGTTTTGTTTTGTTAGGTTACGCTTCTTGTGGATAGGGCATGATACGTTTGCTTAGTATGGCTTCGACGTTTGCGATATACGATGCTACTCGGCGGATTTCTGCGCTCTACTGCGCTTCAGTACATTCTGCTTGGCTATGGGCAGGCCAGCAGTAGTGCTCACGGCACGATGGGTTTATCTATGTTGCGTTTGTTTGTGTTACGTTCGGTGTGGTTAGGAGAGGATAGCCTAGACTTTTGTGCTATACACCGCCGTTAGGCTGATTTCTGCGCTCTGCAACTACCTACCATGCTCTGCTCGTCTCTCTGCAGGTCAGGAATAGTGGTCGCGGCACGTTAGTTTGTGTTAGGGTACGTTCGGTTTGGTATATTTGCGCGCTCTTCGTTGTTCTACTATACCGTACCCACTACGGGGATGCCAGCAATGGCGGTCATGGCACGATACGTTTGGCTATGCTATGTTTTGTTAGGTTTCATTAGGATGGATCTGGCATTTGCGCTGCACCCTGATATTCTGTGACTTTCTGCACTGTACTCTGCTGTAATATGCCCTGCTTGGCTCTGGGCAGGCCTGAAATAGTGGTCGTGGCACGTATGCTTGGGATAGGTTACGTAAGGTTAGGTAAGGTTCGGTCATGTTTGGATTGGATATCTTAGACTTTTATGCTATTCAATGCTATTCGATGGATTTCTGCGCTCAACATTGCTCTTTTACACTCCGCTCCACTCTCGGGAGGCCAGTAATAGTGGTCGCGGCACGTTAAGTTAAGATAGGTTACATTTGGTTGTGTTACGTTTGCTAGGAGCAGATTTGGACAGCCCTCACCTTTCAGGTATACCCTGCGACATACGTGTTTCGGCGCTCTCCTCTATTCCTATGTGTTCTACTTTGCTCTGTAGAGGCAAGCAATACTGTTCACCGCACGATAGGTTGAGTTAGATTACGTGTGGCTAGGTTTGGTTAGTTCGGGTCTTGTTTGCATAGCTTTGACTCTTGTGCTCAGCACTGCTATTCTGTGGACTTCTGCGCTCTACTGTGCTCTATCGTACTCTGCTTGTGCCTGGGGACGCCAGCAACTTTGGTCGCAGCAAGTTAGGTTGCGTTATGTTGCGTTTGGTTAGGTTAGGTTTGGCACGGTTAGGTTAGGATATGTTTGACCTTTGTGCTGTACATTGCTGTTTGGTGGCTCTCTGCGCTCTACTGTGCTCCAACAGACTCTGCTCGACTCTGGGGAGGCAAGCAATAGCGGTCGTGGCACGACAGGCTTTGTTATGCTACGTTTGGTAATATTACGGCTGGTTAGGTTAGGACAGGGTAGCTACGGCTTTTGTGCTATACACGCTATTCGGAGGATTTCTTCGCTCTACATTGCTCTACTGTACTCTGCTCGCCTCGGGGTCGGCCAGTAATGGGGGTCTCGGTACGTTAGGTTGGGTTATGCTACGTTTGATTATGTTTCGTTTGATTAGGCTAGGATAGGCTACACTGACTTTTGTGCTGCTCACTGCTGTTCAGTGGGTTTCGGCGTTCTAATGTACTCTCATATGCTCTGCTTGGCTCTATGGGGCCTGCAAAATTGTTCTCGTCGCGTTATGCTCAGCTACAATACGTTTGGGTATGTTAGGTTATTCCAAGTTAGATCGGGTTATGTTTGACTTTCGTGCTATACAATGCAATGCGGTGGATTTCTGAGCTCTGCTGTGCTCTAGTGTTCTCTCCTTAGGCATGGGAATGCCAGCAATATTGGTCTCGGCACGTTAGGGTGGGTTAGGCTGTGTTTGGTTAGGTTAGATTTGGTCAGGTTGCGTTAGTGCATCTTCGACTATTGTGCTATTCGCTGCAATCCGGTGGGTTTCAGCGCACTACTGTGAGTTAGTGGGTTCTGCCTGTCTTTGTTGAGGCCAGCAATATTGGTCTCGTCATGCTGGGTTGAGTTACGTTTCGTTTCGTTAGAATATGTAAGGAAGGTTTGGTCAGGATAACTTTGACATTTGTACTAAACACTGCTAGTCGGTTGATTCCTGCGCTCTGCAATGCCGTACAATACTCTGCTCGAACCTTTGGAGGCGAGCAATAGCGGTCGCGTCACGTTAGGTTGAGTCAGGTTTCGTCTGGTTAGGTCAGATTATGTAAAGTTCGGTTAGGATAGCTTCGACTTTCGTGCCATGCACTGTTATAAGGAGGATTTCTGTGATCTACTGTGCTCAACTTCATTCTGCTTTGCTTTGGGTAGGCCAGGAGCAGTGGTCGCGGCACCTCGTGTTGAGCTATGTTACGTTTTGGTAGGCTTGACTAGGTCAGGTTATGCCAGGACATCTACGGCTTTTGTGCTATTCAGTGCACTGCGGTGAGTTTCTGCGCACTACTGTGCTGTAGCACATTCTGCTCTTCTTTGTGGAAGCCAGCAATAGCGGCCGCGTAATGTTTCGTTCAGTTAGACTTCGTTTTGTTTTGTCACGTTTGCCTTTGTTAGGATAGACTTGTTTGACTTTTGTGCCATGCAATGCTATTCCGTGGATTTCTGCGCTCCAAGGTGCTTTAATATTTTCTGCTTGTCCCTGGGGTGGCCAGTAATAGTGGTCTCGGCACGTTAGGTTTCGTTATATTACCTTTCATTCGGGTAGGTTTGGGAGGCTTGGTTAGGATTACTATGTCTTTTGTGCTATACAATGCTTTTCGGTAGATTTCTGCGCTCTACATTGCTCTACTCTATTCCGCTTGACTCTAGGGATGCTTGCAGCAGTGGCCGCGGCACGATATGTTCAGTTATGCTACGTTCGGGTAGGTCAGGTTTGGCCAGGATTTGATAGGATACCTTCGACTTTTGTGCTATTCCCTGCAAGGCGGTGGATTTCTGCGGTCTACTGTGCTCTGGTACACTCTGCCTGATTCTGTGGAAGTCAGCAATTGTTCTCCAGTCACGTTATGTTGATTTAGGCTACGCTTGGACATGTTACGCTTGAATGGGGTAGGTGGGGCTGCTTCGACTTTTGTGCTTTACGTAGCCGCTCGGTGGATTCCTGTGATTTACTGTGCTCTACTAAATTCTGTGTGGCTCTGGGAATGGCAAGAGCGTTGGTCGCTGCACGTTATGTTGAGTTAGACTACGTACGGTTAGGTTAGGGTAGGTCAGGTTAGGTTAGGATATCTTCGGCTTCTGTGCTCTACACTTCCATTCGGTGGATCTCAGCGCTCTAATGTGTTCTAATATTCTCTGCTTGTCTCTACGAAAGCCATCAATAGCGGTCGCGGCACGTTATGTTCAGTTATGCCATGTTCGGTTAGGATAAATTATGCCAGGTTAGGTTGGGTTATCCTCGTCTTTTGCGCTATACACTGCTATTTGGTGGATTTCTGCGCTCTACATTGCTCTACTATACTCTGCTCGGCTCTGGGGAGGCGAGCAATACCGGCCGCGGCACGTTAGGTTGAGTTAGATCACGTTTGGTTTGGTCATGTTAGGCTAAGTTTGGTCAGGATAGCTTTGAATTTCGTGCTATACACTGTTATTACGCAGACTTCTAGGCTGCAGTGCGCTCTAGTATGTTCTGCTTGGCTCTGTTGTGGCCAAAAGCGTTGTTCTCTGCACGTTGGTATGAGCTATGCTACGTTCGGCCATGTTACGTCTTGCGTGGTTAGGATATGATAGCCCAGACTTTTGTGCGATTAACTGCTATCCGCGGATTTCTTCGCTCTACTGTTTTCTAATATTTTCTGCTCTGCTCTGGGGAGGACAGCGATAGATCTCTCGGCGCGTTAGTTTGTGTTAGATTACGTTTGGTTAGGTTAGGGTTGGTCACGTTAGGTTTGGGTATCTACGGCTATTACGCATTTCACTGGAATGCGGTTGATTCCTGCACACTACAGTGCTCTAGTACGTTCTGCTTGTCTCTGTGGAGGCCAGCAATGGTGGTCGAGGTACGTTAGGTTTGGACATGTAACGTTTGGTTTTGTTAAGTTTCGACACATTAGGATAGGATATCTTCGACTATTGTCCTGTATGCTGCAATGCGGCAGATTTCTGCGCTCTACTGTGCTCTACTATATTCTACTTTACACTACATTTGTGTAGGGTAGGTGAGGTCAGGTTAAGTTAGGCTATATTTCACTTTTGTGCTTTGCAGTGCAATGCGGCCGATTTCTGCTATCTACTTTGGTCTAACATATTCTGCCTTGATCTGGGGAGGCCAGCAATATTGGTCTCGTCACGCTACGTTGGATTACACTACGTTTGGGTAGGTCAGCTTAGGTCAAGTTAGGTTTAGGTATTCTTCACCTTTGTGCTGTGCACTACAATGCGATGGATTTCTGCGCTCTGTTGCGCTCTAGCATATTCTGCTTGGCGTCGGGGAGTGGGGGGGGCAGCAACAGTGGTCTCAGCACGTTATGCTGAGATATGCTACGTTCGGCTGTGTTACGTTTTGTGAGGTAAGGATAGGATAGCTTTGACTTGAGTGCTATACAGTACAATGCGGCGGACTTCTGCGCTCTACAGTGTTCTAACAATTTCTGCTTGGCTCTGAGGAGCCGAGCAATATTGGTCTCGTCACCTTAGTCTGGGCTAGATATCGTTCGGATAATTTAGGTTAGGTTAATTTCGATAGGGATAGCTTTGACTTTCGTACTATAAACTGTCGTTCGGTGGACCCCTGCGCTCGACTGTGCTCTACTACTTTCTGCTTGTCCCTGAGGATGCCACCAATAGTGGTCGCGGCACGATATGTGGAGCGGGGCTACGATTGGTTAAGTTTTGTTAGGTCAGGTATTGTTTGGTTATCTTTGACTTCTTTGTTATACACTCCAACGCGGTGAATCTCTGCGGACTGCTCTGTTCTAGTATATTCTGATTGTCTCTGTGGAGGCCAGCAATAGTGGTCTCGACGTGTTAGGCTGAGTTAGGTTACGCTCGGGTATGTTACGTTTGGCTAAGCTAGGATAGGCTACTTTGACTTTTACGTCATACACTGCAATTCGCAGGGTACCTGCGCTCAAATGTGATCTAATACGCTCTGCTTGGCACTGGGCAGGCCAGCAATATTGGTCTCGGCACGCTAGGTTGTGTTAGGTTACTTAACGTTGGGTGAGGTTAGGATAGTTTTGATAGGATTTCTTTGACTTTTGTGACGTACACTGCTACTCAGTGAATTTCCGAGCTCTACGTTGCTCTCCTATACTCCGTTCGACTCTGGGGAGGCGAGCAGTGTTGGTCGTGTCACGTTAGTTTGAGTCAGGTTACGTTTGGTTCATTAGGTTTGGTTAAGTTTGGTTAGGATAGCTTTGACTTTCGTACCGTACACTCTAACGTGGTTGACTCCTGTGATCTACTGTGCTCTACTATATTCTGCTTGGCTTTGGGAAGCCTGCAGCAGTGGTCGCGGCACGTTATGCTGAGTTATGCTACGTTCCGTTAGGTTGGGTTAGACCAGGCGAGGTTAGTGTATCTTCAAATATTGTGCCATTCACTGCAATGCGGATGATGCATGCGCAATACTGTGCTCTACTACATACTGCTTTACTCTGTGGAGGCCAGCAATTGTGGTCTCGTCATGTTAGGTTACGCTAGGTTACGTTTGGATGTGTTACATTTGGCTATGTTAGGAGAGGCTACTTTGACTTTTGTGCTTTACACTGCTATTCTGTGGAATTCTGTGATCTACTGTGCTCTAGTATCTTCTGCTCGTCTCCGTGGAGGCCAACAATAGTGTTCTCGTCAAGTTAGATAGGATCATGTTACGGTTGGATATGTTACGTTTCGCCAGGTTAGGTTAGGCAGCCTCGCCTTTTTGTGCTTTTCACTGCTATTCGGTGGATTTCTGCGCTCTGGTGTGCTCTGCTACATCCTGCCTAGCCCTGGGTATGCCAGCAAAATTGGTTTCGGCACGTTAGTCTGAGTTAGGTTACGTTTGGTTAGTTTAGGTTAGGTAAAGTTCGGTAAGTATAGGTTTGACTTTCTTGCTATAAAGTATTGTTCGGTGGATTTCGTATGTGCTCTACTATATTCTGCTAGGCCCTGGGAAGCCACCAATAGTAGCCGCAGCACGATATGTCTGGGTAGGCTTCGTTTGGTTAGGTTATGATAGCTTGGATTAAGTTTGGATACATATGACTTTTATGCCAAACACTACGACTCTATTCATTTCTGCGCTCTAGCGAACTATAATAAGTTCTGCTCGTCTCTGGGGAGGCCAGCAATAGTGGTCGCGGTACGTTAGTCTTAGCTATGTTACGTTGGGCTATGTTAAGGTTGGTTATATTAGGATAGGATAGCTTTGACTTTTGTGCTATACTCTGATATAGGGTGGGCTTCTGCGCTCCAGTGTGCTCTAGTACGTTCTGCTTGTCTCTGGGGAGCGCATGAATAGTGGTACGTTGTGTTGTGTTGGGCTACGTTTGGTTAGACTAAATTTGGTCGGGTAAGGTGTGGGTATCCATGTATTTCTCGCTATACACTGCAATGCGGTGGATTTCTTCGATCTACTCTGCTCTAGTATACTCTGCTTGGCTCTGGGAACGGCTGCAATAGTACCCTCGGTCTGGTAGTATGGGTTATGTTATGTTCGGTTATGTTACGCTTGGGTAGGCTGGGTTACGATAGCCTTGACTCTTGTGCTATAAATAACGGTTCGACGGACTTCTGCTTTCTACTGTGTTTTAATATATTCTGCTTGGTTCTGGAGAGTCGCTCAATATACTCCTCCTCACGTTATGTTGTGTTACACTACTTTTAGATGGGGTAGGTTAGGTGAGGTTAGGATTGCGTATCTTTCACTTTTGTGCTTTGCACTGCAGTGCTATTAATTTCTGCGCTCTGCTGTGCTCTAGTATATTCGGCATGTTTATGTGGTTGCCGTAAATAGTGGTCGCGGCACGTTATGTTGCTGTAGGCTACGTTTGGTTATGTTACGATTGGATATATTAGGATATGGTAGCTTTGACTTTTGTGCTATACACTACTATTAGGCTGGCTTCGGCCCTCTAGTGTGCTCTAGTTTGTTCTGCTTGGCTCTGTGGGGCGCAGCAGTAGTGGTCTGGGAACGTTATGTTTTGTTGCGCTACGCTTGGTTGGGTTACGGTAGCTTTGGTTGGATTTTTGTATCTATAACTTTTGTGCTATACACCGTGATACTATGGACTTCGGCGTTCCACTATCCTCTAATATGTTCTGCTCGACTCTGGGGAAGCCAGCTATAGTGGCCGCAGTGCGATGGATTTAGTTATGTTACGTTTGGTTATGTTAACGTTGGATATGTAAGGATGGGATTGCTTTGAAACTTGTGGTATACACAGCTTTCCGCGGATTTCGGCGACCTACCGTGTTCCGATATTTTCTGCTTGTCCCTGCGGGGGACAGCAACAGATGTCTCGGCATGTTAGGTTACGTTAGGTTACGTTTGGTTGGGTTAAGCTAGTTCACGTTTGTTCAGGATATCTTCGACTCTTGTGCTGTACACTGCCATGCGGTTAATTTCTGCGCTCCACTGCCCTCTCGTGTATTCGACTTGACTATGGGGAGGCCAGGAATGGTGGTCTAGGCGAGTTAGTTTCAGATAGGTTGCGTACGATTATGTCACGTCTCAATAGGTTACGAGAGGATAGCGTAGACTTTTGCGCTATACACTGCTGTTTGGTGGATTTCTGGGTTCTAGTGAGCTGTAATATGATTGGCTTGGCTCCACGGAGGCCATAAATGGCGGTCGTGCCACGTAACAGTGAGTTATACTACGTTTGGTTAGGTTAAGTTGAGTCACATTAGTTTAGGATTTCTCTGACTTTTGTGTTACACACTGCAATTCGGTGGATTTCGGCGCTCCGCTGTCTTCTGGTATATCCTGCTCGGCTCTGTTGAGGCCAGCAATAGTGGTCTCGGCACGTTAGTTTGGGCTATGCAATGTATGGTTATGATACGTTTGGCGAGCTTAGGTTATGATAGTTTAGACCTTTGTACCACACACAACTATCTGCGGATTTCTGCGCTCTACTGTGTTCTAATATCCCCTACTTGGCTCTCGGGATGCTAGGAATTGTGGTCGCGGCGCGTTAGGTTTTGTATGGTCACGCATGTTCATGTTACGTTTGGATAGGTTAGGATACGATAGCCTTGACTTTTGTGCTATACACTGCTATTCGGTGGACTTCCGCTTTCTCCAGTGCTATAATATGTTCTGTTTGGCCCTGGAGGGGCCAGAAACATTGGACACGTCTCGTTATGTTGAGTTACGCTAAGTTTGGGCAGGCTAGGTTAGTTCATGTTATATCACGGTACGTTCGAACTTTGTGCTACACATTGCAATTCTGCGCTCTCCTGTGCTGTAGTATATTCTGCTTGGCCCTGGGGAGGACAGCATCAGGGGTCCTGGCACGTTGTGTTCTGCTATGCTGTGTTTGGCTGTTACGTTTTGCGTGCCTAGGACAAGATAGCATGGCTTTGTGTGCTATATACACCTGTAGGCGGATTTCTACGCTCTACTGTGCTCTTATATTTTCTGCTTGTCTCTGGGGGCGGGGGCAGCATTAGTGCTCCGGCAAGTTAGGCTGGGGTATGTCACTTTCGGTTAGACTAGGTATGGCTATGCTCGATCAGGTTATCTTCGACTTTCGTGCTATACACAGCTATCCGGATGATATCTGCGCTCGACTCTGCTCCACTATATTCTGATTGGCCTTGTGTAGGACAGCAATAGTGGTCGTGGCTCGTTAGGTTTTGATATGTTATGTATGGTTGTGTTTAAGTTGGACATATAAGGATAGGTTAGCTTCGACTTTTGTGCTATACACTGCTATTCGGTGGATTTCTGTAATCTAGTGTGCTCTAGTATGTTCAGTTTGTCTCTGGCAGGGCAGCAATAGTGGTCTCGTCGCGTTACGTTGAGCTACACTACGTTGGGATTGGTTAGGTTAGGTCAGGTTAGCTTAGGGTACCTCCCACTTCCGTGCTATGCACTGCAATGTGGTGGATTTATTGCGCTCTACTGTGCTCCAATACCCTCTGCATGGCTCTTGGGGACCGGCAATAGCGGTCTCGGCACGTTAGGTCGAGTTGTGTTATGTTTGGTTAGGTTTGGTTATGTTATGCTCGGTCAGGTTATCTTCGACTTTCGAGCTATACACTACCATTCCGAGGTACATCTGCGCACTGCTGTGCTCTACTATATTCTGCTTGGCCCTGAGAATTCCAGCAGCAGTGTTCGCGTCACTCAGTGCTTTGGTATGCTAGGTACGGGGAGGTTCTATTAGGCCTGGTTAAGCTAGGTTATCCTCGACTCTTTTGCTATGCACTGCTGTACGGTGGTTGCCAATACTCTTCATTGCTCTACGATAATCGCCTCGTCTCATGGGATTCGAAAATTAGCGGTCGCGGCACGTTTGTTTTAGTTAGGATACGTTTGGTTAGGCTAGGTTTGGTTACGTTTGGTAAGGATAGCTTTGACTTTCGTGGTATACACTGTAATTCGTTGGATTTCTGTGATCCACTGTGCTCTACTATATTCTGCTTGGCTGTGTGGAGGCCAGGTGCAGTGGTCGTGGCACTTTATGCGCGGCTATGCTACATTTGGTTTGGTTAAGTTAGGTCAATTTACGCTACGTTATCTACGGCTTTTGTGCCATTCACTGCATCATGGTGTATTTCTGCGCCCTACAGTGCTCTGGCACATTCTGCTTGTCTCTGTGGAGGCCAGCAACATTAGTCTCGGCACTTTAGTTTGAGTTATGCTACGTTTTCTTACTCCACGTTAGGTCAGGTTAGGATAGAACATATTAAACTTTTGTGCCATGCCCTGCTATTCGGTGGACTCTTGACCTCTACGGTGCTCTAACACGCCCTGCTTGGCTCTGGGGTAGCCAGTAATGGTGGTCTCGACACGTTAGGTTGAGTTATGTCTCGGTTCGTTAGTCTAGGATAGGAAGGCTTGGTAAGGACTTCTTTGGCGTTTGGGTTAGGTTAGGTTAGGTTAGGTTAGGTTAGGTTGTTATGTTACGTGTGCATAGGTTAGGCTTTGGTTAAGTTTGCTTAGGGTAGCTTTGGCTTTCGTGCCCTACACAGCTATTCTTTGGGTTCCTGCCCTCCACTGTGCTCTACTCTAATCTGCTAGACCCTGGGGAGGCCAGAAATAGTGGTCGCGGCACGTTACGTTCAGCTTTGCTGGGTTAGGGTTGGTTATGTTAATTTCGTGTAGGACTGAATATCTTTGACTTTTCCAGTGTACACTGCGATTCTATGGATTTCTGCGACTTACCCTCGTCTAATATGATCCGCTTGGCTCTGGGGAGGTCAGCAATATTGGTGGCGTCACGTTAGGTTAAGTTTGGGTACGTGCGGTTGTTTTATGTTATTCTGGGTTTGGATTGGATAGCTTTGTCTTTCGCGTTTTACACTGTTATTCACTGGAATTCCTCGCTCTACTGTGCTCTACTATACTCTGCTGCAATCTTGAGAGGCTAGCAAATGTGTTCGCGGCACGTTACTTTGTGCTATGTTACGTTTGGTTATGTTACGATTTGTTAGGTTAGGTAAGGATGGCTATAACTTTTGTGCTGTATACTGCTATTCGGTGGATTTTTGCGCTCTACATTGATCTACTATGCTCAACAGGACTATGGGGTAGGAGAGTTATTGTGGTCTCGGCACGTTGGGCTTAGTTGGGCTACGCTTGGTTAGGTTATGTTTGGCTGGGGTTGGTTTGGGTAGCAACGGCTTACGTGGTATACACTGTTGCTCTGTGGATTTCTGCGTTCCACTGTGCTCAAGTATATTCTGCTTGGCTCTGTGGAGGAGAGCAACAGTGATCACGGCACGTTATTTTGCGTTGAGCTGCCTTCGGTTATATTATGTTTGGTCGTGTTAGGATTGTGTATCTCTGACCATTACGCTACGCACTGGGTTTCTATGGGTTTCTGCGCTCCAGCCTCCTTTAGTATATCCTGCTTGTTCCAGTGGAGGCCAGAAATGGTGGTCACGGCACGATATGCTGAGACAACTATGTCAAGTTAGGATATGTTGGCTCAGGTTATGTTTGGGTAACTTTGACTTTTCTGCTGTACACTGCGATTTTATGGATTTCTGCACTCTACTCTCCTCTAATATGTTCTGATAGGCTCTGAGTAGGCCAGCAATAGAGTTCTGTGCTCGTTAGGTTTTGTTCTTCTACGTTTGGTTTCGTTGGCTTAGGCACGGTTTGGTTTGAATGGCTTTGACTTTTGTGCTATACACTGCTATTCGGTGGAATTCTGCGCCTTATTGTGACCTAATATCCTCTGCTTGGAGATGTGGGGGCCAGAAATAATGGTCTCGGCACGTTAGGTTGAGTTATGTTACGTTTGGTCGTGTTACCTTGGGATATATTAGGTCGGTCTATCATTGACTTCCGTGGTTTTCACAGCAATGCGGTCTACATCTACGGTCTTCTTTGCTCTAGCACACTCTGCTTGGCCCTGAGGAGGAAAGCAATATTTGTCTCGGCACGTTAGGTTGAGTTAGGCTACGTTTGGATATATTACGTTTGGATACGTTAGGACAGGAAAGATCTGACCTTTTGAGCGGTACACTGCTTTTCGGTGTATTTCTGCACTCTACTCTATTCTAATATATCCTGCTCGGCTCCTGGGAGGCCAGCAATAGTGGTAGCGTCACGTTAGTTCGAGATAGGTTACGTTCTGTTATGTTAGGCTAGTTTGTGTCAAGTTACGACAGCTTCGACTTTCCTGCTATACACCGCCATTGTATGGGCTCCAGCGCTCTACTCTCCTTTATTGTGTTCTGCCTGCCGGTGGTGAGGTCAGTTACAGTGGTCTAGGAACGTTAGATTTGATTTGGATGCGTTTGGTTCTTTTACGTTTGTTTAAGTTATTGTAGGGTAACTTTGACTATTGTGACATACACTGCTTTTCGGTGAATTTCTGCGCTTTCCATTGCTCTGCCATATCCTGCTCGACTCTGAGGCGCCAGCTATAGAGGCTGTGACACCATTGGTTGAGTCAAGTTGCGTTTGGTTAGGCTGGGTTGAGTTTTCTTTTGCCATGATGGCTTTGACTTTTGTGGCTGTATACCGCTTTTCGACGGATTTCTGCGCTCTTCTGTGCTGCAATATGCTCTGCTTGCTTCTGGGAACCCAGCAGTTGTGGTCTTTGCATGTCAGGATGTGTTAGGCTACGTTTGTTTGGGTTAGGCATGGATCGCTATGACTTCCTGGGCACAGTCTGTTATTCGGCGGACTTCTGCACTCTACTCTGCTCTACTATACTCTGCCCGACTCTGGGGAGGCCAGCAATGCTGGTGGCGCCACTTTAGGTTTAGCCATGTTACGTTTGGCTGGGGTAGTTTAGGATGGGTTCGGTTAGGATAGCTTCGACCCTTGTGCTCTACACAGATGACATGTGGACTTCTATGTTCTTCTGTGCTCAATCGTATTGCGCTTGACACCGTGTCGCCAGCGATGGTGGTCGGGGCACGTTGGTTTGAGCTATTTTAGGTTCGGTTATGTTAGGTTTGTTTAGGATTGGTCAGGATATCTTCTAGTTTTGTGCTTTACACTCCAATGCGGCGGACTTCTGCGCTCTACTGTGCCTTTGTATATACTGCTTGGCCTTGGGGAGGCCAGCACTAGTGTTCTCGGCGCCATAGTATGAGTTATGTTACGTCCGTGTATGTTACGTTTGGCTCGGTTAGGTTACGAAGGCCATGACATTTGTGCTATAGTTTGTTATTTGGTGGATATCTGCTTTCTACTGTGCTCTAATATGTTCTGCTTGGCTCTGTCGGGGGACAGCAATGGTGGTCCCGGCGTGTTAGGTTGTGTTAGGCTACGTTTGCTTATGATACGTTTGGTTACGCTAGGAGAGTGTAGCTTAGACTTTTGTGCCATACACTGCTATTCGGTGGATTTCTGCGCTCTACAGTGCTCTAATAAGTTCTCCTTGTCGCTAGGGTGGCCGGTAGTAGTGGTCCCGGCACGCTAGGCTGAGTTCGGTTACGCCTCGTTAGGTTAGGTTAGGAAGGCTTTTTAATATTTCTCCGACTTTTGTGCTACACACAGCCATTCGGAGGATTTAAGCGTCCTACATTGCTCTACTACAATCTACTATGCCCTTGGATGCGAGCAATGGATGTCGTGGCACATTAGATTGTGTCGGGTTATGTTTGGTTGGCCTAGTTTAGGGTCTGCTTGGTCAGAGTAGCCTTGACTTTCGTGCTATACACTGCTTTTTGGTGGATTCCTGTTATCTACGGTGATCTACTATATTCTGCTTGAGCCTGGGGATGCCAGCAACAGTGGTCGCGACAAGATATGTTGAGCCATTCTACGTTTCGTTCGGTAAGCTAATGTCATGTACGGTTAGGGTACATTTGACTTTTGTGCTATGCGCTGCAATGAGCTGTATTTCTGAGCTTTACTGTGCTTTAGTATATACTGCTTGGCTCTGTGGATGCCAGCAATAGTGTCCTCGGCGCGATACTTCTAGTTTTGTTACAGTTCCTTGGGTTATGTCATGGAGGTTTGGTTAGGGTTTCTTTGACCTTTGTGCTATACACTGCTATTCGGTGGATTTCTACCTTCTACTGCGCTCGAATATGTTCTGCTTGGCTCTGGGCAGTTCAGGAATATATGTCTCATCACGTTATGTTGACTTGCACTACGTTCGAGTAGGTTAAGTCTGGTCATGTTAGGTTAGGGAACCTTTCACTTTTGTACTTTGCACTGAATTGCGGTCTATCTCTGCGCTCTACTGTGCTGTAGTATATTCTGATTTGCCCCGGGGAGGCCAGAAATATTGTTCGCGTCACGCTACGTTGAGCTACAATAAGTTTGTATAGGTTAGGTTAGGACAAGTTAAGGTAGTTTATATTCGACGTTTGTGCTATGTGGACTTCTGCCCTCTACTGTGCTATAGTATGTGCAGCTTCGCTCTGGGCAGGCCAGCAATAGTGGGCTTGCCGCGTTAGGTTCATATATGTTACGAATGTCTATGCTATGTTTGTTAGGTTAGGCACGAAAGCCTCTACTTTTGCGCTATACAATGTTATTCGGTGGACTACTGCTTTCTAGTGTACTCCAATATACCCTGCCTGGCTCTGGGGGGACAGCAATATTGGTCTCGGCGCGTTAAGCGTAGTTAGGCTACGTCTGCTTATGACACGTTTGGACATGTTGTGAGAGAATAGCTTAGGCTCTTGTGCCATACACTTCTATTCGGTAGATTTCCGCGCTCTACATTGCTCTACTGTAATATGCTCCACTCAGGAGAGGCGGCAATAATGGTAGCGGTACGCTCTGTTGAGTTACGCTGCGTTCGGTTAGGTTAGGTTAGGATAGATTAGGTCCGGATGTCTTCGACTTTTATGCTATTCACAGCAATGCGGTGGATTTCAGCGCACTACTGTGCTCTGGCATACTCTCCTTGTTCCTGTGGAGGCCAGTAATTTTGGTCTCGTCATGGTTGTTTGAATTAGGTTACGTCTGGATGTGTAACATTTGGAAAGGTTAGGACATGTTACTTTGATTTTTGTGCATTTAACCTCTCTTGCGTGGGTTTCTGCGATCTACTGAGCTCTAATGCATTCTGCATTGTTTTGTGGGGGCCAGGAGCTTTGGTCGCGGCACGCTATGTTGAGATACGCTACGTTTGGATAGGTTAGCTTTTTTCAGTTTATGCCAGGGTACGTTTGACTTTTGCGCTATACACTACATAGCGTTGGATTTGTGCGCTCTACTGTGCTGTGGTATATTCTGCTTGGCTCTGTGGACACCAGCAATAGTGGTCTCGGCACTTTAGGTTCAGTTATGCTACAATTGCTTATGCCACGTTTGGTCAGGTTAGGATAGAATAAATTGAACTTTTGTGCCATGCACTGCTATTCGGTGGATTCTTGACTTCTACGGTGCTCTAATGTGTCCTACTTGACTCTGGGGGGGGGGGCAGTAATGGTGGTCTCGGCACGTCAGGATGAGATGTGTTTCGCCACGTTAGATTAGGTTAGAATGGCTTGGGTTGGATTTCTTTGACGTTTGGGCTGTCCACTGCTATTCGGTGGATTTCTCCATTCTACGTTCCTCTACTTTACACTGCTCGATTCTGGTGAGGCGAGCAATAGTGTTCGTGGCGCGTTAGCTTGTGTCAGGTTACGTTTGGATGGGTTAGGCTTCGGTTAAGTTTGGTTAGGGTAGCTTCGGCTTTCGTGTCATACAATGCTATTCGGTGGATTTCTGTGATCTACTGTGCCCTACTGTGTTCTGCTTGGCTCTGGGGAGCCCGGAAGCAGTGATCGCGGCACGTTACGCTGAGTTATGCTTTGTTTGGTTAGGTTTGTTTAAGTCATGTTACGTTAGGGTATCTTCGACATATGTGCTATGCACTGCAATGCGGTGGACTTCTGCGCCCTGCTGTGCTCTAGCACATTGTGCTTGTCTCTGTCTAGGACAGCAATAGTGGTCTCGTCATGCTAGGTTTGAGTTATGCTACGTTTGGTTACGTTATGTCTGGCTAGGTTGGGATTGGCTACTACGACTTCTGTGCTGTACACTGCTATTCGGCGGATTCCTGTGGTCTACTGCGCTTTACGACATTCTGCTTCGCCCTTGGGAGGACAGAAGCAGTGGTCGCTGCACGTCACGTTTATTTGTGCTACATTTCGTTAGCTTAGATTAATTCAGGTTAGGTGAGCATATCTATGGCTTTTGCGTCATTCACTGCAATGCGGTGGGTTTCTGCGCTCTACAGTGCTCTAGTATATACTGCTCGACTATGGGGAGGCCAGCAATAGTGCTCTCGGCACGTTAGGCTGAGGTGCTCTACGTTTGCTTGTGTTAGGCTTGGTTAAATTAGGACAGGATAGCTTAGACTTTTGTACTATACACTGCTCCGTGGTGGATTCCTGCGATCTATATTACTCTAGCATACTCTGCTCGACGCTAGGGATGCAAGCAATGGTTGCCGTGGCACGTTAGTTTCAGTTAGGTTAGGTTATGCTTGGCTTGTGTAGCTACGGCTTTCGTGCTGTACACAATTATTCGGTGGATTCCTGCCGTCCACTGTGATCTACTCTAATCTGCTGGACCCTGGTGAGGCCAGCAACGGTAGTCGCGGCTCGTTACGTTGAGATTGGTTACGTTAGGTTGGGTTACCTCAGTTGGTGTTTGGTATGGATATTTTTGATTTTTCCGCTGTACAATGCGATACTGTGGATTTCTGCTCCCTGCTATACCCTAATATGCTCTGCTTGGCTCTAGGGAGGCCAGGAATAGTGGTAGCGGCACGTTTGGTTGAGTTTGGTTACGTTTGGTGTTGTAACGATTGGTTCGGTTAGGGTAGGGTACCTGGGACTTCTGTCCTACATATTGCTTTTCGGTGGACTTCTCCACTCTACTATGATCTCATAAGCACTGCTTTGCTCTTGGGAGGCCAGGAATAGTGGCCGCGGTATGTTAGGTTGTGTAAGGTTACGTTTCGCAAGTTTATGTTAGCCTGGGTGAGGTGAGGATTGCTTCGGTTTGTCTCCTGTACACTGCGATTCTATGTACTTCTCCGCTGCTCTGAACGCTACCACACACTGCTTGTGCCTCGCGGCGCCAGGAATACTGGTCGCGGCTCCTTAGGTTGAGTTAGGATGCGTTTGGTTATGTTACCTTTGCCTGGGTTATAGCTCTGCCTCTCGCGTTATACACTATTATCCGCTGGTATTCTGCGCTCTAGTGTGCTCTACTATACTTTGCTCGTATCTGGGGATGCCAGCAATAGTGGTCGTGGCACGATGGGCTTAGTTATGCTACGTTTGGTAATGTCATAATTGGGCAAGTTAGGAGCGGGTAGCTTTGGCTTCTGGCCTATACGCTGCTATTCTTTGAATTTCTGCGCTCTACTCTCCTGTTATGTTGTCCGCATGTCCCTGGGGAGGGTAGCAGTAGACGTCACGTCACGTTAGGTTGAGTTATGTTACGTTCGGTTATCTTACGTTTGGTCAGGTTAGGAGAGGATAGCTTTGACTTTTGTGCTATACACTGTTTTTCGGTGGACTTCTACGCTCTACAGTGGTGTACTGTATTCCGCTTGTCCCTGGGGTTGCCGGATATAGTGATACCGGCACGTTACCTTGCGTTAGGCTACATTTGGTAAGGGTATATTAGTTTGGGTTAGGCACGGGTAGCTGTGAATTTTCAGATGCACACTGCGTTTCTATGGATTTCTGTGCTCTGCTCTCCACTAATATGTTCTGCTCTGCTCTGGGAGGCCAGCAATATTGTTCGCGGGACTTCGGGTAGAGACGGGTGACGTTTGGTTATGTTACGATTAGTTAGGTTGGTATAGCGTAGCTTTGACTTTTGTGCTATACACTGCCCTTCGGAGGACCCCTGCTCCCTACAGCGCCCATGTACGTTCCGCCTGGTCCCGGAGAGGCCAGCAATTATGTCCGTGGCACGTTGGGATGAGTTATGTTATATTCGGTTAGGCCATATTACGCTGTGTTCGGTAAGGATAGCCTCGACTTTGGTGCCAGGCGCTGTTATTCGGTGGAAATCAGCGCTCTACTTAGCTTTGCTATATTCTGCTTAGCACTGGGGCGGCCAGCAACTGTGGTCTCGGCACAATGGTATGAGATGTGCTACGTTTGGTTATGTGGCGATTCATTATGTTTGGATACGGTAGCTTTGGCTTTCGTGCTATAGACTGTTATTCGGCGGATTTCCTCGCACTACTGTTCTACTTGCCTCTGGGGAGACCAGCAATGGTGGTCGCGGCACGTTAGGTTTGGATAGAATACGTTTACTTAGGTTAGGTTACGTAGCAATAAGTTAAGATAGCATCGACCTTTGTGATACACACTGCTATTCTATGGTCTTCTGCGCTCCATTGTGCGATATCACACTCCCCTCGTTTCTGGGGAAGCCAGGAATAGTGATCGCGGCAAGTTAGTTTGAGTTATGTTACGTTTGGCTGGGAGAGGCTTGGCAATGTTTGGTTGGGATAGCTTTGACTTTTGCGCTATGCACTGCTATTCGCTCGACTACTGCGTCCTACGTTAGTCTGCTATACTCTGCTTGGCTCTCACGAGGCGAGCAGTAGTGATCGTGGCACACCAGTTTGTGTTACGTTACGTTTGGTTATGTTACGTTTGGTTAGGTTAGGAGAGGATAGCTTTGACTATTGCACTACACACTGCTATTAGTTGTATATCTGCGCTCTACTCTGCTCTAATGTGCTCTGCTTGGCTCTGAGGATGCCAGCAATGGCGATCTTGGCACGCTAGGTTTAGTTATGTTACGTTTGGTTAGGTTAAAATTGGTTAGGTTGGGACAGGATAGCTTTGACTTTTGTGCTATACACTGCTCTTCTACAGATTTCTGTGCTCTGCTCTCCTCTAATAAGATCTGCATGACTCTGGGGAGGGCAGAAATAGACGTCTCGTCACGTTAGGTAGGATTATGTTACGTTGGGTTACGTTAAGCTTGGTTAGGTTAGGACAGAATGCCTTAGACTTTTGTGCTGCACACTGCTATTCCGTGGTTTTTTGCGCTCTACTCTGCTATAGTATGTTCTGCTTGGTTCTGTGGAGGCCAGCAGTAGTGGTCACGGCTCGTTTGGTTAGTTCACGTTCGTTCTGGTATTGTATGAATATCTTCGACTTTTGTGCTGTTCACGGCAATGTGGCTGGTACCTCCGCCCTAGATTGCTCTAATACGCCCTGCTTGGCTCTGGGGTGGCCAGCAGTATTGGCCTTGGCACGTTAGGTACGGCCATGTTATGTTTGGTTAGGTTAGGGCTGGATAGCTCCGACTTTTGTGCTATGCACTGCTGATCGATTCATATCTGCGCTCTGCTGTGTTCTAATATCTTCTGCTTGTCTCTGGAAGGCAACCAAAGATGTCTCGCCACGTTAGGTCAGTTATGTTATGCCTGGTTACGTTCCGTCTGGTTAGGTTAGGTTGGGATAGCTAAGACTTTTGTGCTAAGCACTGCTATTCAGTGGATTTCTGCGCTCCGCATTGCTCTAATAAGAACTGCTTGTCTCCGGGGCGGCCAGCAATTGTGGTCGCGGCGCGTTAGGTTGAGCTATGTTACGTTTGTTTATGATACAATTGGCTAGGTAAGGATAGGGTATTTTTGTCTCTTGTGCTATACACCGATATTCATTTGATTCCTGCGCTCTACTCTCCTGTAATGTGGTCTGCATGGCCTTGGTGAGGGTAGCAATAGACGTCACGGTTGAATTATGTTACGTATGCTTATGTTACGCTTTGCTAGGTTAGTAGAGGAGAGATTCGACTTTTGCGCTATACATTGTTATTCGGTGGATTCCTGCGTTCTACTCTGCTCTAATGTATTCTTCCTGGCTTCGTGGAGGCCAGGAGCAGTGGTCGCGGCACGTCATATCTGGTTATGCTGCGTCTGGTTGGGTTAGATTAGGCCTGGTTAGGTAAGGATGTCTACGGATTTTGTGCGATTCACAGCAATGCGGTGGATTTCTGGGCTTTACTGTGCCCCAGTACATTATGTTTGTCTCTGCGGAGGCCTTCACTAGTGGTTTCGTCGTGTTAGGTTGAGTTATGTTACGTTCGGTTATGTTACATTTGATTAGGTTAGGATAGGCTACTTTGACATTTGAGCTGTTCACTGTTATTCGGTGGATTTATGTGTTCTACATTTCTGCCTGGCCCTGGGGAGGCCAGCAGGAGTCGCAGCACGTTATGTTGAGTTAGGCTACGTTTGATTATGTTATGTTATGCAATGTTCGGTTACGGTGGCTCCGACTTTGGTGGCTCTGTGGAATCCGGCAGCAGTGGCCGCGGCACGCTATGTTGAGTTACGCTACGTTTGGTTGGGTTAGGCTACGTCCGGTTATGTTTGGTTATCACCGATTTTCATGCTATTCACTGCAATGCGAAGGGTTTCTGCAAACTGCTCTGCTCTAGTATACCCTACTTATATCTGTGGGGGTCGGCAATACTTGTTTCGTCATGTTAGGTTGAGTTAGGTTACGTTTGGGTACGTTACGTTTGGCTAGGTTAGGAGAGGCTACCATGACCTCTATGCTATTCACTGCATTTCGGTTGATTTCTGCGCACTAATGTGCTCCGATATGCTCAGCCTGGCTCTGCGGAGGCCAGCGATATTGGTCTCGTCGCGTTATGTTCAGATACACTAAGTTTGAATGGGTTAGGCAATGACAGGTTAGGTCAGGTATTGTCAGTCTTTTGTGCTATACATTGCTGTTCGGAGGATTTCTCCGCTCTCATGTGCTCGAATATTCACTACCTGGATATGGGGATGCCAGCAATACTGTTCTCGTCAAGTTATGTTTTGATACCCTACGTTTCGGTAGGTAGGGTAAGTTCAGTTTATGTCAGGAAATGTTTGACTTTTGTGCTATACACTGCAATTCGGTGGATTTCTGCGCTCTGCTGCGCACTAGTATATTCGACTTGGCCCTGGGGAGGCCAGAAATAGTTGTCTAGGCACGTTTGTTTGAGCTATGCCACGTTTGGTCAGGTTACGTTATGGTGAGGTTAGGATAGGAGAGTCTAGACATCTGAGATATACACTGATATCCACGGATGCTTGCCCTCTACTGCGCACTAATACCTGCTGCTTGGCTCTGGGCAGGCCAGCGACAGTGGTCTCGGCTCGTTAGGATTGGTTAGGCTACGTTTGCATATGAGAAGTTTGGTTATGTTAGGACAGGGTAGCTTAGACTCTTGTACCATTCATTGATATTCGATGGATTTCTGTGCCCTACTGCGCTCCAATAGGTTCTGCTTGGCTGTGGGGTGGCCAAAGACAGTCGTCTCGGCACGTTAGGCAGAGCTACGCTACGATCGGCTACGTTACGCTTGGGAGGTTCGGATGGGACGGTTCAGACTTTTGTGCTATACACATCTGTCCGCGGAATTCTGCGCTCTACTGCGTTCTAAAATATTCTGCTTGGGCCCGTGGAGTCTAGCAATAGTAGTCTCTGCAAGTTAGGTTGTGTTAGGTTACTTTTGGTCGGTTTATGTTATGTTAAGCTCGGTCAGGTTAACTTAGACTGTCGTGCTATACACTGACATTCGGAGTATTTCTGCACACTAATGTGCTCCAGCACATTCTGCTTGTCAATATGAAAGCCAGCAGTAGTGGTTTCTTCACTTTGGGTTCTGTTATGTTACGTTTGACTAGGTTAGGATAGGCTACTTTGTCATTTGTCCTATACACCGCCATTCGGTGGGCTCCAGCGATCTAAGGTGCTCTAGTATGCTCTGCTTGGCTCTGGGGTGGCCAATAACAGTGGCCTCGGCACGTTAGGTTGAGCAAGTTTACATTTCGTTTGGTTAGGTCTGAAAGGCTCGGTTAAGATTTCTCTGTCGTTTGTGCTGTAAACTGTTGTTATGAGGATTCCTGCGGTCCACATCGCTCTACTATACTCTGCTCGACTCTGTGAAGGCGAGCAATATTGATCGCGGCAGGTCAGGTTGTGTTATGTTACGATTGGATTGGTTAGGTTAGGTTTAGTTTGGTTAGGATTGTTATGACATTCATACTATTCACTGCAAAGCGGTGGGTTTCCGCGATCTACTGTGCTAGAGTACATTCTGCTTGGCCCTGGGGAACCCGGCAGTAAAGGTCTTGGCGCGTTAGGTTCATATATGTTACGGATGCTTACGTTACGTTTGGTTAGGTTAGGATACCATAGCCTTGACTTTTTGGCTATACACAGAAATTCTGTGGATTCCTGTTTTCTGCTGTGCTCTAACATGTTCTGCTCGGCTCTGGGGTGGCCAGCAATATTGGTACCGTCACGCTATGTTGAGCTTCTCTACGTTTTGATAGGATAGGCTAGGTCAAGTTAGGTTATGGTGTCTTTCACTTTTGTGCTATACACTGCTATCCGGTGGACATCTGATTTCTGCTTTGCTCTAGTCTATTCAGCATTCCTCTGCGGCGGCCAGCAGTTGTGGCCTCGGCGCGTTATGTTCAGATATGTTACGTATGCTTTTGTTACGTTTGGTTATGTTAGGATAATGTAGCTCCGACTTTTGCGCTTTTCGCTGCTATTCTGTGGGTTTCTGCTTTCAACTGTACCCTAATTTGTTCTGCATGGCTGGGGGGGGGGCAGAAATATCTGTCACGTCACGTTATGATGAGTTAAACTGCGTTTCGATAGCTAAGGTTAGGTACGGTTAGGTCAGGATAAGTTAGACTCTTGTGCTATAAACTGCGATGCGGTGGATTTCTGAGCTCTGGTGTGCTGTAGTATACTCTGCTTGGCGCTGGGGAGGCCAGCAATAATGGTCCCGGCACGTTAGGTTTTGTTAGGCACCGTTTGGTTTGGTTATGTTTGGTGAGATTAGGATAGGATAGTTTACTCCTTTGTGCTATACACTGCTATCCGCGGATATCTGCGCTCTACTGTGTTCTAATATTTTCAGCCTGCCTCTGGCGCGGCCAGCAATAGTGGTCCCGGAGCGTTAGGTTAGTTAGGCTACGTTTGTGTATGCCAAGTTTGGCCGTGTTAGGACAGAGTACCCTAGATTCTTGTTACATTCACTGCTGTTCGGTTTTATATTTTTATCTGCTGTCTACTACGCTCTAATATGTTCTGCTTCGGTCTGGGGTGGCTAGTAATAGTGGTCTCGGCACGTTAGGTTGAGTTAGGTTACGCTTGGTTATGTTACGTTTGTCTAGGTTAATATATGCTACTTCGTCTTTTGTGCTGTACACCGCTATCCGGTGGGTTTATGGGCTCTAATGTGCTCCAATATGCTCTTCTTGGCTTTGGGTGACCAGTAATTGTGTTCTCGTCCCGTTAGTTTGGGTCAGGTTACGTTTCGTAAGGCTAGGTTAAGAAGGATTTCTTTGACTTCTGTGCTGTACAATGCTAATTGTTGGATTTCTGCGCTCAGTATTGCTCCGCTATACTCAGCTCGGTTCTGGGGATGCGAGCAATAGTTGTCGCGGCACGTTGGTCTGAGTTATGTTACGACCGGGTAGGTCATGTTTGGCTATATTTGGTCAGGTTAGCTGTGACTTTCGTGATATACAATGTTATTCAGTGGGTTTTTGTGATTTTCTGTGCTCTACAATATTCTGCTTGGCTCTGGGGAAGCCAGGAGGATCGTTCACGGGACGGTTTGTTGGGCTATGCCACGTTCTGTTAGGTTAGCCTACGTCAGGGTAGGCTAGGATATCTACGGCTTTTGTGCTATTCGCTGTAACGCGGAGGACTTCTGCGAACTACTGTGCTCTGGTAAATTCTGCTTGCATCTGTGGGGGCCAGCAATATTGGCCTCGGAGTGATTGGTTGAGTTAGGTTACGTTTAGATTTGTTACGTTTGGATATGTTAGGATAGGCTACTCCAGCTTTTGTGCTGAACACCGCTTTTCGGTGAGTTTCTGCCCTCTAATCAGCTCTAATATGATCTACTTGGATCTGGGGTGGACAGAAATAATGTTTTCGGCATGTTAGGTAGAGTAAGGATACGTTCCGTCAGGTTGGGTTTGGTAGGCTCGGTTAGTGTTTCTTTGATGCTTGTGCTATAAACGGCCATTCGATGGGCTCCTGCGGTCTTCATTGCTCTACTATACTCAGCTCGACTCCGGGGAGACGGGTAACAGTGGGCGTGGAACGTCAGGTCGAATTAGGTTACGTTTGGTTAGATTGGGCTGGGTTAGGTTAGGATATCAACGGCTTTTGTGCTATTCACTGCATTGCGGTGGATTTCTGCACTCTACAGTGCTCTGAAACATGTAGCCTGCCTCTGTGTAGGCCAGAAATAGTGGTCTCGTCATCATAGGTAGGTTAAGGATACCTTTGGTTATGTCAGCATATGCTACTTAGATTTTTGCGCCATACATTGCTATTCGGTGGATTTATGCGCTCTACTCTGCTGTAATAAGCTTTGCTTGGCCCCACGGCGGTCATCAATAGCGCTCGCGGCACGTTAGGTTGAGTTAGACTATGTTTGGTTAGGTTAGTTTGTTTGGTCATGGTGGGTTTGAGTATCTTTGACTTTTGTGCTATACACTGCATTGCGGTGGGTTTATACGCTCTACTATGCTGTAGTATATTTTGGCTGGCTGTGGGGTGGCCAGAAATAGTGTCCTCGGCACAATAGTATCAGTTACTTTACCTGGGTTATGTGACGTTTGGTTAGGTTAGGACACGACAGCCTTGACTTTTGTGCTATATATTGTTATACGGTGCATTTCTACTTTCTACTGTGCTATAATATGACCTACTTGGCTCTGGGGAGCCCAGCAACATTGGTCTCATCGCGCTATGTTGAGCTACACTACGTTTGGATAGGTTAGTTTGGGGCAGGTTATGTTAGGGGATCTTCCAATTTTGTGCTTTTCACTGCTATGCGGTGGATTACTGCGCTCTACCTTGCTCTACTACATACTGCTTGTCTCTGTGGGTGCCTGCAGTAGTGGTTTCGTCATGTGAGGTTCAGTTATGTTTCGTTTGGTGATGTTACGTTTGGCTAGGTTAAGATATGATACTTTGTCTTTTGTGCTATACACTGCTACTCGGTGGCTTCTGCGCTCTCATGTGCTATAATATGCTCTGCTTGTCTCTGGAGTGGCCATTAATAGAGGTCACGGCTCGTAAGATGGAGTAAAGTTACGTCCAGCTATTCTAGGTTAGGATGGTTATGTTCGGGTATCTACGGCTTTTGTGCTTTTGCAAAGCGGTGGATATCTGCGCTGTGCTGTGCTTTAGTATATTCTGCTTGGCGCTGGGGATATCAGCAACAGTGGTCTCGGCTGGTTAGGCTGGGTTATGTTTCGTTCCGTCAGGTTAGGTTTGGAAGTGTAGGTCAGGGTACCTACGGCTTTTGTGCACTACACTGCAATGCAGAGGATTTCGGCACTCTGCTGTGCTGTAGTACAATCTGCTTGGCGTTGTGGAGGCCAGCAGTGGTGGTCTGGGCAGGCTAAGTTGAGCAGGGCTGCGTTCAGTTATGTTACGTATAGTGTGGTTAGGGTAGGATAGTTTAGACTTTTGTGCTATACGCAGCTATCCTCGGATACCTGCTCGCTACTGCCTCTGGCGAGGCCAGCAACAGTGGCTTCGGCACGCTAGGTTGGGGTATGTTACATTTGGTCTAGTTAGGTTTTGTCAAGCTCGGTCAGGTAATCTCTGACTTTCGTGTTATACACAGCTATTCGCGTGATTTCTGCTCTCGGCCGTGCTCTACCAATTTCTTCTTGGCCCTGTGGACGACAGAAATAGTGGTCGCTTCACGTTTTGTTGAGTTAGGCTACGTTTGACTGGATTATATTGTGATAAGTTTCGTCAGGGTGGCGTCGACTTTCGGGATATACACCATTACCCGGTGGTGTCCTGTGACGTACCGTGGTCTGCTGTGTTCTGCTTGGCTCTGTGGAGTCCGGCAGCAGTGGCCGTGACACGTTATTTTGAATTACGCTACGTCTGGTTAGGTTAGGTTAGGTCAGGTTATGCTAGGATGCCTTGGACTTTTGTGCTATTCACTTTAATGCGGCGTATTTCTGCTCACGACGGTGCTGTAGTATACTCAGCTTGCCTCTGTGGATGCCTGCTATAGCGGTTTCGTCATGATAGGCTGTCCTATGTTACGTTTGAGTATGTTACGTTTCGCTACGTTATAAGGGGCTACTCTGACTTTTGTGCTATTCACTGCTATTCTGCATTTCTGCGCTCTAATGTGCTGTAATATGCTCTTCTTGGCTCTGGGCGGCCAGCCATGTCGGTCTCGTAACGTTGTGTAGAGTTAGGGTATGTTTGGTTAGGACAAGTTAGGTCAGGGTATGTTTGTCTTTTGTGAGATACACTGCAATTCGCCGGATTTCTGCTCTCTGCTGTACTGCAGTATTTTACTCTTGGCTCTGGGCAGGCCAGAAATAGTGGTCGGTGTACAATAGGTTGAGGTGTGTTACGTTTGCCTTTGTTAAAGTTGGATATGTAGGAATAGAATAGCTTTGACTTTTGTGCTATACACTGCTATTCGGTGGACAATTGCGCCTCAGTGTGCCCTAGTACGTTCTGCTTGCCTCTATGGTGGCCAGCAAGAGTGGTCTCGGCTCGTTGGGCTGAGCTGTGTTACGGTTGGGTATGTTACGTTTGGTGAGGTCAGGACATGATTGTTCAGACTTTTGTGCAATACACTGCTGTCCGTAGATTTCTGGGCTCTACCGTGTCCTAATGTTTTCAGCTTGGTGCTGAGAGCCCAGTAATTGTGATCTCGGCACGTTAGGTTGAGTTAGGTTACGTCCTGTTAGGTTAGGCTAGGCCAGGTAAAGTTAGGATGTCCTCGACGTTTGTGCTATTCACTGCAATGCTGTGCGCTTCTGCGCACTACTGTGCTCTAGTACATTCTGCATGTCGCTGTGGAGGCCAGCAATAGTGGTCCCGTCATGTTAGGTTAAGTTAGGTTATGCTTGGATACGTAACGTTTGGCTAGATTAGGATGGGCTACTTTGTCTTTTGAGTTATACACCGCTACGCGTTGGGTTTCGGTCTCTAATGCGCTAGAATATGCTCTGCTGGGCTGTGGGTTGGCCAGAAATAGTGGTCTCGACATGTTGAGTTTAGTAAGGTTACGTTTCGTTAGGCTAGGTTAGGACGGCTCGGTTAGGTTTTCTTTGACTTTTGTGGTGTATGCTGCTTTTCGGTGGATTCCTGCGCTATACATTGCTCCACTGTACTCTGCTCTACTCTGGGGGGGGGGGGGGGGGAAAAGTGGGGCGGGGCGGGGCGGGGTGGGTTAGGGT